>NW_026441685.1:0-67500 GCF_025612915.1 Magallana angulata
AGTCCTTGGACCCAAACTTTTTTCCGAAGCACTATTATTTATGAATTTCAAAGATTATGTGGAGGTTTTTGTGAACATTAGAGTCATACATTTAGTGTGATTTTCTGATTTTTATTAATTTTTACTATATGGCCAAAATGGAGGAAGTAGTTTATTTATATAAACTAGTTTTTTACTTGATCATAAATACATCACTTAAGCACAGTTGAAACACAATGCATTCTCTGTCTATAACTTCACAGGACGATATACATACATTAACGCAAAACTACTTTTGTTTTCTTTGGCTTTATTCTTATTCGTTTGATAAATTAAGTAAGGCAACTGTCTGGTAAGATATATTTCCAAAAATGGTTAGCTAAACCAAGTAGGTTTTATATGAAGAATTTAGAATTGGCATTAAATCAAATATGCTTTAATCTGCTTTGTTAATGTGCTTTGTTTACTTTTTTGTCTACGAAAAGTATCAAGCGACTAAAATAATAAAACAAAACAAACGTGTTTCCATCATTTTATTACACACAGCAATTGTTATACCGTCTTCTCAAGACATAAATTGTATTAAATTGTATTTAAAATAAAATCCGTTGAAAAAATGAAAAAAAAATGGAGCAAAGTTGTTACAAAGCAAGAAAATGTATTTCGTTGCAGCTGAGATGCAAAAAAAAAATATTCATTCTATCGAAATATTTGTTATTTACGTAGTCAATCTATAATTTGATTGTTCATGATTACTAGAAACATTTTAAATGGAATGTTGATGTATTTCAAGCTATATTTTAGGTTATAGAGGGTATGGAAATATCTTTACAATAACAAATGTTGATATGAGCAAACCATACAAAAGTTAATTGATCTACAACATCAATGTTTATTGAAATGCAATATCCTTTAACACAGTTTGATGTATAAGTAGAAATTTTATAGATCTTCAGAATAATAATTGTCACTAAACCCAAAAAGATAAAAACGTATTAATAGTAACTATTTAGGGTTTCTGTGAGTTTTTTCTGTGCACTATTTGCCTGTGATATCAGCATTTAAAAAGGCCCGGGGTTTAATATATACATATATTTCATGCAAAAATATCAATTTTGTGGTTAAGTAAGTTGGTATATGTAACTCAACCTTCTGTTCATAAAAAAAGAATTATAGTCCTATCCATTGAAAGAGTACTCCAAGTATCCCGAATAATAACTTTTAACGGGAACAACAATATAAGGCTAGTTTCAAGGTTACAATTAAATATTACACAAGTAAAATTTTGGTGATCCTGGACTGCTTGCCCCCGCTCCCCTCCTCCCCTTTACCACCCACGCCTTGTAGGACTTTGCCGTGAACATTTCTAGGCGGTCCGTTTGTTTGATTAAAGAAACAAATACAATTTAATATTTTTTTAAATGAAAAAATTAACGTTAATTAAAACAAAGTATTGTTTTCATGATGTTTGGGTTGCTCAGATGCTTCCCAATAACTGCATGTAGCATTAGCTTTATAATGCCTTTTATACTAGATCAGTTCTGTATTGTATCCAAATCACAAGCTCTGAAGACCCTGCAAACCGCTGCGGAAGAAGTGCACTGATCGAACGGCAAAAACAAAACATGTGTAAAGCAAATAATCAAAGAATATGACTAACATAAAATTAAAAAAAATAAACGAATGTACACATATTTACAAGGCACTGATACGGCGCACATTCCGTTTAAAATGATTGCATGGAATAACAAATCAAAAGCTCGGAAGACCCTGCAAACCGCTGCAGAAGAAGTGCACTGATCGAACGGCAAAAACAAAACATGTTTAAAGCAAATAATCAAAGAATATGACTAACATAAAATTAAAAAAATAAACGAATGTACACATATTTACAACGCACTGAGAGAGAGAGAGTAATCAATTAGCATCTGTATTTACACTTATATAACTATATTATTAGAGTTGTTTATATAATAATTTGGAAGGTAAGTATATTTATTCGGGGTTTTTTTCTAAGCATAGTTCGGTGCATTATTACACATCATTTTCTTTGGTCCCATTTCCTTTGGTATACCAATCCAACACTCTACCGATGGAACTAAATGGTTAACCCACTAGCCACAGCTTATGGAAATTTCCATATATACTTTTACTTCATTACACTGGACCCAAAATAAGATGAATTAAAATCAACTGTGTATTTGAAAATTTGCCAGAAAGAATCAAAAATCGAATTGATGAAAGTAAATTGTAACAGTTTAAACCAGGCCTCTAGCATTCGTGTTGATATAAGATGGCTCTCCCATTTCCATATATTCGTTATCGTACGCCTTGTTGTGGAAAGCATCAAAAGTGTTGTTATAAACAGCTGGAACCATCTCCTTATTTTGTTGTTGTCTTGCGTTGTTTCTTGCTATTGACATCCTTTGTTTAAAAATATATGTTTCAATGTAACAATAATTTGCAATAATGTATAAGAATGAACGCAACAGTGTTTATAGAAATACAGCAAAACTCGAATATAACGAACACGAATATAGCAAATTTACGGCTATAACGAATTATTATTCATGTCCCGGCAAATTTCTTATATAAACCTATAGATAATTAATGTATTTAACGAACAGGGTTATAATGAATTTACGGCTATAACGAAGTAATTTTAAGACCCCCGCTGGCAAAATTTTAACGTATTTTATCATTTTTTCCATTTCATATTCCATTGAAGAAACATGCAATTTTAAGATGCATTTATAAAATACTTAAATTGAAATAGTATACGGATTTTAAAAAAAAAAATGAATTGAAATGGTTATATTGACATTTTTTGTAAATGACGGTTATACTAATTTTATAACTTACGATACTTTAGAAAACTGTTAACCGGAAAAACCCTTAATTATTTTATAACGAATTCGCAATAATATTTTTTACGAATTCGTTATAAACGTATAGCAAATTACGGCTATAACGAAGTTTTTTCCATGGTCCCCTGAAGTTCGTTATAAGCGAGTTTTGCTGTATTCACATTCTTTTTTAGAATCTTACCTTGTCAGTACAATATATAAGATTAGAGCTCCGATGATGATAACCAAGAAACATACAACACCGATCAGGCTGTATAGAGAAATCGCCATGACTTTTTCTTTATCAACTGTTAGTGAAATAGAGGACATACGTAAACAAAGAGATTTTGTAAAACAATATAATAAAACAAACTAAAGAGCAAAGAAACATTTTTTTTTGAAATTATATATTATTTGAAATAAGAATAATTTTAATTAAATTTGCATTACTACTTTTTATTGGCCTCACAGAACCACTTATTTAAATGGTAAAATACATCTTTGATAGACATCGAATATCTATAAGAGGGAAATTATTTTGATGTAAAAAAGGAGATATCAATAGTTTAAAATAAACTGTGTTCGATCATATCCAAAACAATATCTTATGGAATTATTCGGTTAAAACGAAAATGTAAAAAAAACTGTTACACAAAGCATGATAGTTTCAGTAGGGCCAACCAAATAACTATTATAAAAATCATCGTTAAATGACAAGGCAATACTGTTAACGTATACAAATTAGTGGTTTATTTAGCGTTTTTTGTGTAGAATGTGGCTTTTGCAAAATCAAGTACATTGCAACTTGCCATGTATGTACTGTAAACCAACTACTACTCGCGACGGCTATAATTCGCCAATATCTGAGATGAACTGCGCAGCTATGTTAAGGCTGTCCGAAGCTAAATATATATATATCGAAAAATAATACTATTTTAATTATCGAAAAATACTTTAACTGAGCGAGTTTCTTTAAACTTTTATTACATTAATTAACAGTGACATCCAACACTATAGTTGATGTATTTTTGTGACGTCATATATTTCTCTTAACCACGTGACGGGTGTATTCTAACACGGTAAATAATCTATAAAAATCGCATCGGTGCAAGTCAATAATGACATTATATCAAAAATATTCTTATGAAAAATCCTTCGATAAATAATTTATTTTGCACTTTTTGCTGGGGATTCATATAAATATTTCGTTTATTTGAAATATTGTCAAAACATTTCGCACCGCCATCGAATTAGGCACATTTTTACCTTTTAGGCTCGATTTACACAAAATCGGGTCAATCGGTAGATTTCCCCCAGCAAGATTCACATTGGTACTTATTTTTTCAACCGATTACACGTAAAATATACTAAGATTGTTTTTATCTTTCACTTGCGCCTAGCCGTTTTTTATATGCAAATGCATATCACCATTCATTAGATTACACGTAGCAAGGGGAGTCTCAAAACCAATAGTTTATGAAAAGTTATTTACCTATTACGAAGCTTTAATACGGTTGATTTTTTATACTCTATATCGGTGATATTGAATTTAGTATCACTAATATATTTAACAGTGTCTATGTAAGGGAATGAATCGGTTTTATTAGGCACAATGAATGTCACTTATGACGTTACGATACATTCCCTAAGAACGATTGAAAGGAATGCAGATCGTGACGTCAAAGTTAACTATGACGTCATATCTTATGAAGTACAGACACGTGACTTCCTACATATCACTGTGAAATTAATCGGGCAGCCTTAACATAGCCGCGTGGATCGCGGCGACTAATTTTCGGAACCAAACCTTATCCACACCTTAATTATAAGCGAGCGCAGCGTAGCGAGCTCCATAGACAACGTGTATGAGCGGAGAAAATTCGAGTTGAAATCTACACATTGTTCAAAGAAATTGTGATGAGGCCACGTGAAAGGTTCTATATATCCCAATAATCCTTTGCGGTGCATAGCAACATGGTGGAACAGGAAGCGTTTCTAAGGAGAATTCTTACCTCTTAATCGTATACATCTATTTCATTTATAACAACAAAAATCCTTTAAAAACACTAAAGTAAACAACACATATTCTTACGTAAAAAAAAAAAATGTACCTATCTGGAATTTTGTTGACATATGACGTCATTTCCTTCCCCGAATTTTTCCGACAATTTACGAGAACTGTCGAGCGCAAAAGAAAGTTAAGTATGACGTCACAGTGACTTCGTGCAATTTAAATTTAGAGGTGGATCAAGCATATGTACTGGGTGTAACGTGTAGTAAGTACTCAGTATCAGTGTTAATGGTGACTCTTCGGCTGATTTGTTTTGTTTTGATCATATATTTTTTGCTTAGTAAATACAGATTCAAGTTCCATACTTAACTGTATGACTGTCATATTGATTCAATTGTAATATGCACGCGTGAGGTAGGTGACAAAAAATTATTTAAAAAATGTCTTCAACGCATATATATATAGCATACAAAAATTACACAAAAAAAATACAAAATTATAAACGAATTGGTGATACAGAGGAAAATAACAACAAGGACCAAAATAGGAAAATACACACTCAGACAAGCAATTCATTGTTTACTGATCTTAATTATTAATATTAAAAAGTAAAGGCATGATAAAACATGATTGTCTTTTAATAAAAAAAAAAAAATCAAACAGCTTTGATTCAACATATTTTAATAAGTCTGTTTTACATTTAATTTAGGTTCAGTGGTAGTTTGTTTATTAAGTGTATTAGCCTAAAATGGACAATTGGAATAACTGTTTGATAACTTCGGGTTCCATGCGGTGATAAACGTTTTCGAGACAAAGCCAAAGTTTTTAGGTTGGGACAAGTCAACAGGTTAAAGTTGCATTTAACACTGTTGAGAGATGTTTGGTTCCTTCTGCGTGCGCCCCAACGGTCACACCGTAAAACATATTATTACAACTACATGGCAAATACTGGTCTGTGGCGAGATCTATTCATGACAATGAGGCTCTCGCGAACAACGAGAAAAGTTGTCACTCTAGAATAAAGGGTGGTTACAGTAACAGTATGCATAACGTTAGAAACTTACAGGATTACGCTATTCAAGTTATGGACAACTTCTTGCTTACCATTTTTCACTAAGTATCGTACACCACAAATACAATTCTTTTTGCAGTAATTTGTTGATGCTAATTATTAGTAACAAGCCGGGAATGATTTTTAGTACGTTTTAAGTATAAAATGACAGTTGGTTGTCTTCAAAATAGTTCGAAATTAAAAATACTACCCAAATATCCAGAAGTATTTAAAAAAAAACCACGAACCGTTCTTGCACAATCTTCCTGAATATCCAGCTTCACATCCAGTTCGGCAGGTTCCAGTGACGGAAGAACACCGTGTTGCATTATTACAGTGGCCACACGTCTCGTTGCAATTGTACCCATAATGACCAATGTCACAATCTGAAAAACAAAACGAACGCCATTACATGTAAACATTTTTTTTCTTTAAGAGATTCTGCCTGATATTCAAATACAAATTATTAAATAATATACAGTAAATTAAATAATTAAGGGAATTAAATTATCAATATTAATAGTGATATACGTTCTATGCACAAACGTCCGCGATATCCAGCTGCACATCCTGTACGACATGTTCCAGTGACATGGTTACACTCTGCCGGATCTATGCAGTGGCCACATGTATACACACATTCATATCCGTGGAGGCAAATGTCACATTCTAAAGAAAACACATATTTACATATTATAAAATGTATACAGGGAATTTATCTCCACCCCCGTTTTTTTTCGCATCCTTCTGCCTACGTTGTCAGCGTGCGAAATTAAAACTGAGCGAAATCAAAGTTTTCTTTTCATTTTGATGATATCTACAATTGTGTCTGGGCGAATTATAAAAAAAAAAACATTTAATTTTTTTTTCCAAATTACACAAACCGTCCTTGCACAATCTTCCTGAATATCCTGCTTCACATCCAGTTCGACAGGTTCCAGAGACATTAGAACATTGTGCTGGTTCATAACAGTGGCCACATGTCTCGTTGCAGTTATACCCATAATGACCAACGTCACAATCTGAGAAAAAGTAATACTATAAACTGTATTAATTTTTCTATTAACAATGTGGTGACTCTACCGAATATACAAACAAGCATTACTTTATATACAATTAATTGACTTTAAAATATCATCAATAGTAATAGTGATGTACGTTCTATGCACAAACGTCCGCGATATCCAGCTGCACATCCTGTGCGACATGTTCCAGTGACATGGTTACACTCTGCTGGATCAATGCAGTGGCCACACGTATCATAACAATCATATCCATAGAGACCAATGTCACATTCTAAAGAATAACCCATCTTTACATATTATAAAATGTATACAGGGAATTTATCTTCACCCCCGGTTTTTTTCGCACCCTTCTGCCTACGTTGTCAGCGTGCGAATTGAAAACTAAGCGAATTCAAAGTTTTTCTTATTATTTTTTATGACATTTACAAATGTGTCAGGGCGAATTAAACCCCCCCCCCCCCACACACACACATTTAAATTTTTTTTCTTCAAATTACACAAACCGTTCTTGCACAATCTTCCTGAATATCCAGCTTCACATCCAGTTCGACAGGTTCCAGAGACATTAGAACATTGTGCTGGTTCATAACAGTGGCCACATGTCTCGTTGCAATTATACCCATAATGACCAACATCACAGTCTGAGAAAAAGTAATACTATTAACTGTATTAAGTTTTATATTAACAATGTGGTGACTCTACTGAATATACAAACAAGCATTACTTTAAATACAATTAATTGACTTTCAAACATCATCAATAGTAATAGTGATGTACGTTCTATGCACAAACGTCCGCGATATCCAGCTGCACACCCTGTACGACATGTTCCAGTGACATGGTTACATTCTGCCGGATCAATGCAGTGACCACACGTATTATAACATGCATATCCGTAGAGACCAATGTCACATTCTGAGGAATAAAACACATTTACAAATTATATACTGTTTAGAGGAAAATTGTCGTTGTCACCCCCCCCCCCCCCCCCCCCACCAGAGTTACCTGTTTGGCAAGAAAGGACAGTGGAATGACTTTAAAGGAACATTTTTACCAACAAAAAACAAAAAACAAAAAAAAACCTCCCAAACCCCCCTCCCCACCCCCCAAAAAAAAACAACAACAACAATAAAAACAGAAAAGAGAAAAAAAAAACCAAGAAGAAATGTGGAGTTTGTACCGTTTGAAACAAATGAAAACACACTGCACCAATTTACTTGTGTCCGCCCATAAAGATGACAAACAATGGTTTATACTTTGCAATGCGTGTTCAGTTAATACTTTAAGACCTCCTCCGACCCGATTGTGATTGAATATTTTTAGGCTAATTATCGTAAATTTATACTCAGTCAAATTATAATATCTCCAAATGACTTTAAAAAATTATCAATAGTAATTGAGCCTGCCAGTGGAGACATTCATAATTGAAAATCTATTCCAGTTGTGAACTGCCAACTTAGTTGCTGGTTTTCTTGTTTACACAAGTCATTCATACATCAAAATAAACCAGGTTTTATGAGTAAAAGACCTAAGGTAATTATAAACGAAACATGTTGTATTAATTACCGTTACACATCAAATTTAAACCAGGAGAAACGCTATGTGGCAAAACAACACGATGATTAATATTTTGAACGAGCGCAGATTTGGCGAAAAATATAGTAAAGTGTTGCACAACATTTTTGAGGTTTCATCATTATGAATAGTCTTATACAAAAGCACACTAAACTATTATGGTTATAGTTACGTTGTCCACAACTTTTTAACTTTAACGTTTCCCATTTCTTTCTTAAAACAAAATGCTTCAATTTAAACTTACCTTTTTCGCACAAACCTCCAGTGTACCCATTAGAACATCCCGTATGACAGATTCCACTCGTAGTGGAGCATTGAGATAGATCCATGCAATGACCACATGTCTCATTGCAGTTGTGTCCATAACTACCAATATGACACTCTGTAAGAAATGATGACGATATAGATATCAATCAAGTCCATGACATAGATGTATGCAATGCATATTTTCTATAGGCCAATTAACACGACAAATTTGCAAAAACAACGAATGACCAAATAAAACGAGCAACAACTGTTATTTCTAATAAAGGTTAATATCTATTTTGTAGAGCTATAGAAAAAGAAAATGGCGAAAATGAGACTTTTCAAAAATAATTTCTTTTTTGATCAGAATACCAAAAAAAAAAAAATTGGTCGCCAAAGAAAATGAAATTTAAAATGCAATTGTATTATTAAGTTATACTTTAAATTTTGTTGTACACGGCGAATGTGAATATATTTTGCTGTTTTGCTGTATATCAAGTAAAATGCACAAAAAATACCCAAATCCATGGCAACAAAACGCCTTTACAAATATAAGTAAATTGACCTTTATTGAATATCATAAATACTTCCGGCTTTGATGGGTTTCGCCCAGAGCTTTCGGAGTGTTTAATGTTGCCGATAATAATGACGATACACTTATAAAAGAGAACAATTATGTTTTAATAACGACTTTTCGATTGCTTTATATTCAAAACAATGTTCAGGGCAAAAGAAACAACAGATTGAAAGTGAGTACAATATTTAAGAACAATCGAGACTTTAACATTCCAACAATTTCAAGGGGTTTTCTTTTGGAACTAAAGATTAATACCAATTGTAAAAGATTGTCGATTGAATTTAGCACGCACAGAAAAATAGTATGTTTATTTTCATTTGACGTTTTGTTCGGGTTATGGTTTTCAATTGATATTGCCTTATTTTATCTGTACTAATGATGAGAGTACATATCAGTTATGAAACATTAGACAAGTCACATAATTTATTTTTAGATATTCAAAGTATTATGTTTTCAGGATGAACAGTTAGAAGTTTTGTTAATTTTATACTACGCCGTCAATTTCTTTTTCTATTTCAAACAAAAGTAAAACGGCTATAATCTCGAAAGAAACATATATGTACATTGAGTCTTCTCTTACTAAAGAATACGTATAACTCAATAGACTGAAACCTTCTTTGCACGATGGTCCAAAATATCCAGCACTACATCCTGTGAGACATATCCCAGTAACAGGAGAACATTGAGTCAGATCTTTACAATGACCACACATTTCATCATAGTAGTATCCATATGAACCAATTGGCCAATCTGCTGAAGAAAGATACAGAAGAAGACAGATAAAAAGTCATTTTAATGTGCATCATTAAGTGAGTGAAACCATCATTGATTATTAATAAACACTGTATTTAAAACACCTTTAGAGAATCACAGAATAGGCGTTTTATAACCTTTGTGATAATGAATTCCATTGGAAACAGAGCAATTTGTTGTTGCATGCATGTTAAACTGGTTTTAGGTTTTGATTTCTTTACGATTTAAAATATTCTTTTTTTTACAGAGGTTGAAATCTATACATGTACTGTGTATGCACTTATAGATATATTTTATTGTTATGAATTGTCTGAATTAAATACCTTCAGTATTTTGATACAACGTAATTTACCTTTAATTTAATGACAAAATATCAATGGCTTTTGTTTGTTTGTTTGTTTGTCAATTTTAAGCTCTCCTGAGCCAAATGCTCAAGTGAGCTTTTCTGATCACAATTTGTTGTCTGTCGTTGTCGTCGTCATTGTCGTCGTTGTTGTAAACTTTTCACATTTTCATCTTCTACTCAAGAACCACTGGGCAGATTTCAACCACATTTAACACAAAGCACTACTAAATGAAGGGGATTCAAGTCTGTTCAAATGAAAGGGGACACCCTTTTAAAGAGGGAGATAATTGAGAATTATTGAAAATTTGTTGGTATTTTTCAAAAATCTTCTTCTCTAAAACTGTTCGGCCTGAAAAGCTTAAACTTGTGTGGAGTCATCCTCAGGTAGTGCAGATTCAAGTTTGTTTAAATCATGGTCCCCGGGGGTAGGGAGAGGCCACAAGTACATAGGAATATATAGAGAATGTATAGAGAAAATCTTTTAAAATCCTCTTCTTAAAAACTATCAGGCCAGAAAAGCTCAAATTAAAGTGGAAGCATCCTCAGGTAGTGTAGATTCATGTTTGTTCAAATCATAGTCCCTGGTGGTATGGTGGGGCCACAAGAGGGGGATCAAGTTTTACATAGGAATATATAGGAAAAATCTTTAAAAATCTTCTTGTCAAAAACGTTAAGGCCAGGAAAGCTCAAATAAAAGTGGAAGCATCCTCAGGTAGTGTTAATTCAAGTTTGTTTAATCTGGGGTAGGGTGGGGCCACAAGAGGGGGATCAGGTTTTACATGGGAATATACAGATAAAATATTTTAAAATCTTTTTCTCAAAAACTATTAGGCCAGGAAATCTCAAATAAAAGTGGAAGCATCCTCAGGTAGTGTAGATTCAAGTTTGTTCAAATAATGGTCCCCGTGGTAGGGTGGGGCCACAAGAGGGGGATCAAGTTTTACATTGGAATATAGAGAGAAAATCTTTTAATATCTTCTAGTCAAAAACTATTACGCCAGAAAAGCTCAAATGAAAATGGAAGCATCCTAATGTAGTGTAGATCCAAGTTTGTTCAAATCATGGTCCCCGGGGGTAGGGTGGGGCCACAATTTGCAGATCAAGTTTTACAAAGGAATATGTAGAGAAAATCTTTAAAAATCTTCCTCTCAAAAACTATTACGCCAGACAAGCTCAAATTAAAAGGGAAGCATCCTCAGGTAGTGTAGATCCAAGTTTGTTCAAATTATAGTCCTTAGGGGTAGGCTGGTTCTACAAGGGGGGGGGGGGGGCAAGTTTTACATAGGAATATATTAAGAAAATCTTTAAAAATCTTTCTAAAGACTATTTGGCCAGAAAAGCTTTTACTTGTGTAAAGGCATCCTCCGGTAGTGCAAATTCAAGTGGTTGGGCGGGGCCGCAATGGCGGGATGATTTTTACATAGGAATATATAGAGAAAATCTTTAAAAATATTCGGGGAAAGTTTTCAGTCCAAAACTCAGTACTTAGTGTGAAAGCACAGGTTATGCAGATTTTAAGTTTGATGAAACCATGATTCCCTAGAGAAAAAAAGGGCCACAAAATTGGAGGGGGGTATATAGTAATAGAGAAAAATCTTCTTACAGGTACAACAACAAAAGGGGCTTGGTATTTACAAATGTACCTCCAAAAAAGAGGTGGATAAAAATTGGCAAATTTTACATTTTTTAGCAAGATCTTCTGTACTTACATGTAGTTGTCAAGATATTTTGATACTGTAATGCTAATTTGATCAGAATTAAGGCAATTGTTGCGCAGGTGAGCGATGTGGCCCCCTGGGCCTCTTGTTGTTTTTGTCACTTAAAGTTGTTTGGTGGTAATAAGATAAAAAAAAGACTATAAAACTTGTGGAAAGATCATAAACGTGCTTACTTTTACATTATTTTTTTTAGGATTTTTTAACACAAAGAATTAAAAAATATTACATTCTAAGAATAAGCCACTTAAACATGAAAACTTTTACTTTTTCGGCATTTTTTGGAAAGAAGTTTGGTTTCGTTTGTTTGTACGTTTTTTTTTTTGATTCGGTTTGTTATAATTATATTTAGTTAACAAAAACTGTTTTGGTTGGCTGATTAAAATCGTTTATATTGTATAACATAGTTTAATACCTCAGAATGCAACGGAAGTATTAATGCGCTTCATTATACATATAAATATTGTTGTTGTTATCCTCTTTTCTTTAAAATGAATTTTTAATAAGCTTAACTAGTGAAATATTCATTTATTGGAAATGAATCTCTCCTAATCATGTTTTACACCAGTTGCATAACATAACACACGTTTATAGTCAGCGTAAACTCTCTAAATTTATGTTATGGTCGTAAAACATTGGTAAAAAATGAACTAAAGGATTTAGATTTTAAAAAAAAAATTGCCTTGAAACACTGTATCAATAATTGCATAATATTGATTTCTGCTGAAAAAAGTTTAAGGAATTACTGGACAAGGTATCGTGTATATACTCCTAGAAAACCTAAAAAAATATGACGTGCAATTGGATGGTCTTTTAATCACTTTAAAAAGTAATATTTTAAGAAAAAAAGAACTATTAATATACATAATTCAATAGAAAAGAAAATAAGTTGCAATAATAAGACACATCATGAAAAGAATAAAAAATCTGGTTGTAAACCTTGTTTATAGAATTACTTGTTTCATGGTGTGGTTCCATGTCCATGTAGCTAGGTTTACAAACCAGACAGGCACACATTATTGGATCCCATACATCACAATCCGGGTTTAGCGTTGGGCACCCTTTAACAAAATCGTCATTGGTATTACGTGTACTATATTGTATTTCAGTACTATCATTTCTTAACTGTTCATTTTATTTTAAAGTAGCACTATAAAAGTGTTTTAATGTGCATTTATTTTGTTATGCAAATATATTTTTTTTGTTAAAATGCTTAATAAAAAACTTTGCTTTTTATTTCATGACGATTGAGAAGCAACATCTATTATTTATATTATAACGTGTATATCTCGTTTGCATATATGTTAGCGCAATGGGGTCTTAATATGGGGGTAGCAGAATACACTAGAAAACTGTCACACTATATAATTCATCTCACATACATCCAGAGCCGATAACAGGTAACGATGTTCAAATTTATTATTAGATATTCTAATAAACCGATAAAGTTATCCTTACCATATAACCGATAAATTTATCCTTACCATATACCTCTACCTCACAAAGATCGTTCTCAGCATCATTGTTGTAGTCGCTTGGATAGTCAACTCCGGGTAATCTCTCATTGTAGTAGATGATATATTGTCCAAACATACGGCACGTCGTGTTGAATACCTCTGGTATAGTATTTTTATTGAATTTAATGTCTTTGAAACACAGTTTTCCATTTAATCTATCTGTTGAGTTGGACACATAGAGCGAAAATCCTAAGAAACTAGATATCCATTTGTTCCATTCGTCTGTGTACAAAGTAATATTCAATATAGTAAAAAAAAGTATAAAAAAAACAACAAAATTATAGAAATAATCAAACAAGGTAAAGTTTAAAAAAAAGTATCGCTGATGTTCAATACACAGTACATTTGATGCACTTCAATTTGGTACATTGGTTGAATTAACGTGTACTGTTATATTTTTATAGCAGATCTACAGACAAAATATTGGTGTAGTATATATTAATAATATGAATAATAATGCAATAGGGGTCATATTTACATATATATTTATTTGTCAAATACCTAGAACGTAATTACTTCCATTTGAATTTTTACTGTTTTCCCAAAAGAGTTATCTCTCTTTGGTTATTGAGTACACGTGGATCGATATCTAAAATATAAGGAGTTTTCTGATCACTTGATTTAAATAATAGTATTACGTATTTACCCAGAAATTACACCTGGTCAAACCAGTTTATTGTATTTTGCGCCATTTTTTTGTATAGTGTTCACCGCAGCGAGTGTCCATTTTGTTGCTTACATGTACATCTTTCATTGAAATTTATTCTGATCACCGGCTGTGGGTTGTTTTCATTTCACAAATAGGTATTTATGTTTCTATGATCATTTTTACATTATTTAATTAAGATTAAAGTTTAAAGATATGTAAAGTTATAATAAGTGTAATTTAGATTTGTTTGATTTAAAACTCCAAATTCATTCATTACCTAATTATATATGCATATATTGTAAATCGATTATAGAATTTATATACGGATTATTGCCAAATATTTAGTATTGCTTATATTTGTTTTAAGACCTGTTTTCTTCTTGAATAAATCAACGAACCCAGCAGTACACTTCGTTTGTTTATACATGTACAAGTGACCCTGTTTCAGTGGCGCCCACTTTGGGACTCTCGCATTTACATATTTATTCTACACAATACAGCCAAGTTGGTTATTATGGTGATCTGTAAGGTCTGTGAACATTACCATTTAATTTATTGATTTTTTTTGGATCGAACTGTCTAATGCCAGCGATTCTTATTCCGGAACTGGACATCCTGTTTTCGTTTCTTCGGACTTAAGTATTCGACTTTCTGTTTCCGTCGTAATTTGTGAATCGAATGTAAACAATAACTATTGAGACTTCAGAATCTTGGATTGTAGCGAACTGTTAGACTTTTTGAAACATTTAACGAATCATTTATTCACCAAATATTTCATCATATAATAGCTATATGATTTTCGTTTTTTACACGTTGTAAATCAAATTATTGAATATGTCCAACCAAGAAATAGACAGAGAAGTGAACGGGGAAGAGGAAGAAGTTAAAACAGATCCACCCAAAGAGAAGGTTAGTCAGGGAGAAGTTGAAAAGATCATAGATTTTCTCAATTCTAACACAAAGTACAGAGTTGTTACAGAGGAAGAATTTGAACTACTGAAAGGTCCACAACTGAAATCCACACCAAAGGATACTTTTCCACCTAAAATTCAACGACCTCTCCAAAGACGGCTACTACCCAGTGTTGCAGATATTACCCACATTTTCTGGTGAACATAAAGCTGGTGAAGTTGTGTTTGATGTTTGGAAATATGAAGCAAGATGTGTAATTAGAGAAGCTGCATTTCCCAAAGCTGTAATACTTCATTCGATCAAAACTCACTAAGGGGCAAGGATATATCTTTTTTTAATAACAATAGCAGAAGATACTTCACCAATGGGTATTATTGAGAAGTTTGATGAGGTTTTTGGAAATGTCTGTGAAAACGAAGCAGTTATTGAAAACTGTTATCAACAATCTCAAAGTGAAACTGAATCTGTTGCAGAGTATGGTATGCGATTACAGTCATTAATTCAAGTTGCTTTTGAAAGAAAACAAGTTTCAGCTACAGCACGTGATGAGATGTTGTGTTCCAAACTATTCACAGGATTGAGAAATAAACAACTGCGATAATGTATTCGATACAAATATGAACAAATTTTAATTAAAAGGACTTTGACAAAATACTACGTGAAGTAAGATCCGTTGAAAAACAGATGGGGAATTCAACACCTGTGAAACCGGAAAGAGCAACAGTTCGACAACAATCAACTACAACTATCGAAGACATTTTTAAAAAAATCGATAACCTATCCACAAAAGTTGAACGAATAGAAAATGAGATATTCACAATTAGAGACGGAGGAAATCGCAGTGCATATCATGGTACATATAATTTCAAAAGAAATGGACAGGATTTTCCGAACCAGAGACCAAGATCATCTTTTGAGGGAAATAGATACAGAGGGATACAGTCTTCCAATGGAATTCCAGACAATATGATAGAGGAGATTCAAATGTGTACAGAGGCCGTGGACGAGGACAAAGACAGTTTTGCTCCACTTACAGACATTTAAACGCCTAGAGGTTTCTGATAGGGGACAATCTAGTGACCTAGATTTAGAAGAATGTTCCATGAAAGAATGTAAAAAAAGGAAGACATCAACTCTTATTGGATCAACAAATGAGACTGTTGTTATTTTGAATGATGAAAAAGTGAGTGCTTTAATTGATACTGGATCATCAGTGTCTACCCTTAGTGAACAATATTATGATAAACATTTGAAACATCTACCGATAGAACCTGTGACTGACATCATTAACATTTAATGTGCAAATGGACTGAATCTTCCATATTCAGGATATGTCGTGTTACCTTTGAAGATGGATGAATCAGATGTAACTATTGATGCATTTTTCCTGATAGTCCCTACTACTTCTTATCATCAGCAAACACCAATACTTATTGGCACCAACATCTTAAAAATTCTACTGGAAGACACCAAAGAAAAATATGGAAATAGATTTCTACAAACAGCCAATTTGACAATTCCATGGTATCTATCTTTAAGATGTATAGCACTTCGGGAGAAGGAGTTATTACACAACCAAAACAGATTAGTTTACATCAAGTCAGCGGAAAAGAAGAAAATCATTATACCCGCCAATACTGAAGTAATTTTTCAGGGAGCCATTCATGACGCTATACATTACCATCCAGTTTGTGCTATTCTTCAAGCTACTCCGGCATCCAAGATATCAACTGTTGTAGACATTTCACCTGTTCTCATAGACGATCATGAGGGATTTTAAGACACTATTCCTGTTCTTGTTAGTAACATTTCAACAAAGACCGTTACCATCAACCCTCGAGAAGTGATGTGTGAAGTTCAACCAGTGAAACTACAAGATCTCCTAACAGCTGATGACTCGACAACTTATGATGACATCTTTAGCCAAGTCAATATTCCTGACAATGAACTGTCATCTACTGAACTTGAGAAAGTGAAAGCCCTACTAATGGATTATAAGGACATTTTATATACCGGCGATGGAGATATTGGTCATAATCAAAGTGTACAGCATCGAATTGAATTGAACAATGAAATACCCTTCAAATAGCGTTATAGAAAAATTCCACCCTCTATGATTGATGAAGTCCGTGATTATCTACAACAACTACTGAAAGGAAACATCATTAGAAAATCTCACTCACCATTTTCATCCAATGTTGTTTAAGCAAAGAAGAGAAATGGAAAATTAAGACTCTGTATCGATTATCGACAGCTGAATGCAAGAACCATCAAAGACAATTACGCATTACCAAGAATAGATGACATTTTAGAAAACCTAGCTGGAAACAAATTCTTTTCTGTATTGGCTATGAAGGCAGGATACTACCAAGTTGAAATAGCTGAGGAACACAAGGAAAGAACCGCCTTCACAGTAGGATCCTTAGGATTTTATGAATATAACAGAATGCCATTTGGATTAACCAACGCCCCCGCTACATACCAACGTTTGATGGATGAATGCCTGGGTGATTTACATTTAAACATCTGTTATATATTCCTGGATGACCTTATCATATTTTCTCGAACATTTAAAGAACATTTACAAAGGATGGAAAAAGTGTTCCAAAGACTGAGAGAGTCTGGAATGAAGCTAACACCTAAGAAATGCTCTTTACTGATGAAGCGTGTGAAGTATGTCGGCCATGTCATATCTGAGGACGGTATTGAACCGGATGAGGAAAAGATCGACAAAGTCATGCAGTGGCCTCAACGAAAAAGCAAAGAAGATGTGGAAGGCTTCTTAAGATTTGACGGATATTACAGGAAATTTGTAAAAAACTTTGCTAAGATCGCAAGACCATTGACAGATTTGTTACCATCAACTAGAAAGAAATCGAAAGGCAGACAGAAAATTGGTACAAGCAGTACAGAGAATCCATTTGTCTGGAATAAAGAGCAAAAAGAGGCATTTACCAATTTAAAGACACAGCTTTCCTCACCTCGAATACTAGCATATCCAGATTACTCTATTCGTTTTGACGTACATACAGATGCATCAGGAAGGGGATGAGGAGCTATACTATACCAGGATCAGGCAAGACAGTTATTTCCTATGCTAGCAGAGGGTTAGGCAAGGCTGAACGCAACTACCCCGCGCATAAGATGGAATTCTTAGCACTTAAATGGGCCATAACCGAAAAGTTCAAGGATTATTTATACGGTCACAAGTTCAGTGTCCTTACATATAACAACCCATTGACATATGTATTGACCACTGCACAACTTGATGCGACAGGGCATAGATGGGTTGCTGCTCTTGCTGCATTTGACTTTGACATACACTATAGACCTGGAAAGAGGAATGCGGATGCTGATGCCTTATCCAGACATCCTACAATTACAGACAATGTGTGCAAAGTACCACAGGATTCAGTGCAAGCAGTATGCAGTGCTCACATCATCATTTTTCCACTGATTGAAAGCTTACCTGTTTCAGCTTCATTGATTGAACATCCTGAAGTCAGCATTCCAGATCTTACATCAATCGATATCAAGAGGGCGCGATGTCAAGATCCTAACTTATTATTCTGGATTGATGTGGTAGAGGAAGGTAGAAAACCCAGGAAAGAAGAAATTCACAAGTCTTATTTCAATACTGTGGTGCTACAGAACTACCGCAGATTACCCCTTAAGGATGGAATACTTCACAGAGAAAAAAAATTTGAAGATGAAGGGAAACATCAACTTCTTGTTCCCAATAACATTGTGGAAGATGTCTTGTATTTCTCCCATAACTTCTTAGGACATCAAGGCAGAGACAAAACTATTTCTGTAGTACAAGACAGATTTTTCTGGCCTTGATTAAGTAAAGATGTTGAGTATTACATCAGAACCTGTGACAGATGTTTGCGTCGTAAAACTCATATCAATGTTAGAGCTCCACTATTCAACATCAAGACTTATGAACCGCTCGAACTTGTGTGTATGGATTTTCTTTTCACTGAACGACCAAAGCCATACCAACTAGGAACATGACGGCCAAAACAACAGCTCAAGCATTTTACAACAACTTTGTCATCCCATATGGAATACCTTATAAGATCCATTCCGACCAGGGTGCAAATTTTGAAAGCAGTTTGATAAAAGAACTCTGTTTACTATTGAATATTCAGAAAACTCGCACAACACCCTTTCATCCCATGGGGAATGGAATCTGTGAGCGATTCAACCGAACATTGATTAATATGATTCGAACTCTTCAGCCATATCAGAAGCAGGATTGGAAAACATACATTGGCCCCATTGTGCATGCCTACAATAGCAATAAACAGGATACTACTGGATTTCCCCCATACCAACATATCTTCGAAAGGAAGCCTAGATTACCCATAGATCTAGTGTTTGGAACCAAGCAACCAGTGATGAATAAGAAACCATTACACAAGTATATTGAAGACTTGAAGCAGAAACTTAAGGATTCTTTTGAACTTGCACAGAAAAACACTGGTAAATCCCAAGATGCTCAGAAAAGGAATTATGATCTTAAAGTTAGGAGCACTTTTATTCAACCAGGGGATAAAGTCTTAGTGAAAATTGTGGCACATGATGGTAGACACAAGATTGCGGACAAATGGGAGCAAGATGTTTATGATGTGATCTCAAGACCTAGTCCAGATATACTTGTGTTTGTAGTTAGAAAAGAGGACAATACAGGTCGAACAAGAACTTTACACAGAAATCTACTCATGCCATATAAAACCAGTAACCAAAATGAGTCACCTCCACCACCAAAGCCTAAACCAAGGAAACGCATGATTTTCATTGAGGCTGAGGATGAAAGAAGAGTGAAACCAGTTCCTATACAAAGAAGGACAACTCTTGATGAGAGCTTATCAACGAAGGAGTCTGAAGACCACATCGATGATGTCGTTGAAGATTCAGACGATGAAGTCATTATTATACAAACGTGAGACCAACTGGCAGTGTTAGTAGATCAACTAACAGTACAGAAGAAGAAGAAGGAAATGTACCGGTACAAGATTCAGATCCAAATACTCCAAATGAAAAGGATATCTTGGAACCTGAAAACAGTGATTCGTCGACAGTGAGTGAACTCAACAAATCTGTGATTGACAATTCCATGTCAAATGATACATCGACGGAAAATGAACACCAAAATGTAGATACAAGTGGTGACAGTAATGACGCACAGGACAGACCTCGGCAGCAACCGAGAAGATCAACAAGAGAGAGAAGACAGCCGGAATGGATAAGACTGGAGACTATGTTTGTAAAACTATGAACGTTGACTGGATGTCACGAGCTGATTACCTGAAGTCATTGATTAACAAAGACAATTTCATGGATGATCCAGCTGTTAAAAAGACATTTCTGGAATTGGTTACATGGAAACCTGATTAAAAAACACTGTATGGACATTGATTGATATGATATGTATGATATCTACATGATATATGTGTTAATTGAGCAGTATGGATTTATGAAATAGGACTGTAATAGGGGTCATATTTTCATATATATTTATTTGTCAAATACCTAGAACGTAATTACTTCCATTTGAATTCTTACTGTTTTCCCAAAAGAGTTATCTCCCTTTAATTATTGAGTACCTGTGGATCGATATCTAAAACTATAAGGAGTTTTCTGATCACGTGATTTAAATAATAGTATTACGTATTTACCCAGAAATTACACCTGGTCAAACCAGTTTATTGTATTTTGCGCCATTTTTTTGTATAGTGTTCACCGCAGCGAGTGTCCATTTTGTTGCTTACATGTACATCTTTCATTGAAATTTATTCTGATCACCGGCTGTGGGTTGTTTTCATTTCACAAATGGGTATTTATGTTGCTATGATCATTTTTACATTATTTTATAAAGATTAAAGTTTAAAGATATGTAAAATTATAATAAGTGTAATTTAGATTTGTTTGATATAAAACTCCAATTCATTCATTACCTAATTATATATGCATATATTGTAAATCGATTATAGAATTTATATACGGATTATTGCCAAATATTTAGTAATGCTTATATTTGTTTTTATGACCTGTTTTCTTCTTGAATAAATCAACGAACCCAGCAGTGCACTTCGTTTGTTTATACATGTACAAGTGACCCTGTTTCAATAATTCTATATTCATTTGTTAAATTTTACGAAATTGAGTGTCCATACAATACATTGCAATATGTAGCAGCATTTGTATATATAATATCAGTGCCTACAACTTTAAAAATTCTTATAGACTGTTCTTTTAAAAAAAATCATTACCACATGTATGAATTAAATTGTACATTCCTTGCTGGTCAATGGTTATACGTTTTTTATGTTTAGAATTATACTTTCGTTTAACCTATACGTGATTTATTCGTACACATTTTTTTTTGTATTCAACAATGATTAAATATTTACCCCAAGGTTGGTTATCGGTCATAAAATACAATGTGATGTGATCGATGTAGTGGACGCTGCCAAGGTCTACTCTCCAGGTGGCAGTTGCCTCCTTAGCTGCTGATACAACGCATTGACCACCATTGATGCTAAGGTTTGACTTTAATCCATCTACTGCATTGGCTGCGTCATATATAACATTGCATGTATATGGGTTACTCTGATATGATGGCATGTTAAGGGCAACATTGTCTGTAAAAAAAATATACAGGAAAATTAGGGAAATGAAATTTTGACCCTATGATTCATATAATAAAAATGTTTTATGTATCAAATAATAATTTTGAAAAAGAGTTGATTCTTGTATGAAAATCCTTTAAAAAAAAAAACCAACAAAACATTTGTGCATAATGACAGTGTATTACATCAAAAGTTCAACGGTATTTGTAATTCACTTAAAATCAGATTGGATATTCATTAATTATAAACATAAATAGTTTTGACAAGGAAATACACAGACCAGCTTGAACAAGTAAAATGAATGCTCTTTTTGTTTAAGGTACATGTATAAGGTATATTAAAGATATTTGTGAGACGCGCTCAAAATAGTTCTGAACGAAAACTGCAGGAAAATAGAATATTTCTGCTTAAAATGATAAAATGACAGATACATGTAAATGTTTATTTTAAAGTTTTCATAAAATTATTAAGTTAAAAGTATTTGGATCAATATGATTATAATGAAGAACAAAAATCCATGTTTTTTTTTTGCTTCATAAATATATATGTACAATTTAATAATGAAATTAAGATCTCAATTTTCTTTTTGGAAGGAGGTGGGGTGTCCATTTAAGCCCCCCCCCCCTCCCCTCACCATTGTATATTGTCGTTTTACAATATTCCACAATCAAATAAATTTATACTTTTTACGTAACGTACTATCAAAGCAGACACTATAATTAAATAAATGTACGTAACAGTTTCTCTTACATTGTTACTTATTTTCTACACTCGTGAGAATGTACTCAGCAGAGTTGAGAACGTAAACAAATCCAACACTACTTAGTACATTCTTTTTATATGGTTGGTTGTTGCGATTTGAAGAATTTCTAAGTTGAGGATGTTATAAACACTTAATTTGAGAATTGAGGTTGAGTACGTCATTTTTTTCGTAGCGGCGGTGCCAGAAGGAAAAACATATTTTTATCAAATAGGTTAAGAGATATACTCTGTCAATTAAATATATTATTGATGTGTGTATTGGTTTACCATATTTCTTAGACACATATATGTACCATGAAGTGTTAAGGTGTTGACAATAGAATTTAGTCTTTTTCGTGATGATATAGAAAAAAATGACTAATATTAGCGCTCTTAAAAGGTTATCACTTTGTGTATACTATCACCGTGTGAAATGTACCCCTTGGACATGACACCTTTTCTCCTGTCACTGGCTATGAGTGACTTTGATCCGGACACCCTTAATTGACTCACAGTTTATCTTAGTAATCTGTTAATTGAAGTAACTCTTTATATTTACTTTTCTATTATTCTCTATTATTAAACATGTTTTGTTATCTATATGTAACTGTTGGCCATGTTAAATTATTCGGCAGTTTGAGAGCGACGGCCAAGGCACTCGTACCACCGACTCCCGACCTCGCGGTGTGTAATACGTTTGTGGAGTTTTAATAAATCTTGTAAAACGAAAATTGATCGACTTGTACATTTTCCGGGGGTCACAGTAACCCCAACAGCCAAGTAAAAAGTTAAAATAAATATTTAATTCTGATAAATAATTTAAAAAATAATAATTATATGATCTTTATATAAAGTAAGTTAAAACATTAACTCACCATACGCCTCTGTTACTTCTAACATACTGGACAACATGGACAGGACACCAATGAGACACATAGAATGACAGAACAGAAAGTACATCTTAGAATTATGTAGGCTTGGTATTCTCAGATCTTTCTAAAAACTAAGGATATTTAGCGAATAAAGTGAGTTTAAATATGTAAAGGTTAAAGAGTACTTCTTTAAAGGGGCGTAGTATTGATAAGGAAGATTAAGAATAAAAAAAACCAGCAATAGGACTGCGTGATATTTTTTTCCTCGAGACCAATGCAATTGCAGAATTTCTGTAATTTTTCCTTCGGTGAGAGACATAAAAGGTTCTGTGTTACTTTTTTATCTTCCTTTTTATAGATATAAATAGTAAATACTAATAATGTAAGCATTGCGATTTCTTACTGTTGCTGTTCTTGGATTTTAAGAAAGCTTATTACTTTAATTGTGATTCAATGATACACACGTTATAAAAATTCAACCATTTTTTTTTATTTTCATAATCGGATGTATAAGTCAATCATGATTTTATCTGAATAATGAATTTAAAAGTGTTTACCATAATTGCAAATGTATAACATTGTATATCACGCACACGCTTTTTATTGTACACGTACATGATAAAATATGTTTGAAATCGATATACGAAAGATTTCTAATTTATTATTTTTAGTTTTAATTGATAAACAGCATACGTTTAGTTCAAAATAATTGCAAATTTGAATTCCTTAAGATAGAGAAACATGTACATATAGCTCTTAAA
Organism: Magallana angulata; assembly: GCF_025612915.1. Lineage (NCBI taxonomy): Eukaryota > Metazoa > Mollusca > Bivalvia > Ostreida > Ostreidae > Magallana > Magallana angulata. The sequence continues at coordinate 24,215 of NW_026441685.1, forward strand.
GTTTGTAGGTGACAATACTCCAAATCATATAATTATTTACTTTGTTAGAATGGAAAGAAAAAATGCTTCATTAATTCATAAGTTGTTGCTACACTAGTAGTGCTTTAGTACATAACGTTAACAATCCTTACATTATCTTTATGCGTTAATTTTATAACGTAAAACAAAGTTTGTTCATACATGTCAGTTAATATGAATGTTGGACAATAATATAGTTTACATAAAATGAGGTATCTGCAGCACCACATTCATATTTCTTTGATCTATTTCGGTAATATGTAAAAACATATCTGATGACGCCGTTTTTCCAGAGACGTGTGTCCTCAAGGAAGAAAAAACAACAGATTAGAGAAGTTGTACAACTTAGTAACATGGTACTTCGTTTACACAAATACTATTTTGCTTTTTGTTTCCACAAATATCTATTTCAAAACAAGGAAAACGTAACAAACTGTATCATATGGTAACAGGAGATATCGCCATCTCCATTCGTAATTACAATTATTGGTTTAAATTATAAATGCTTGCAATTTTTATTGGCATTACTTGTTACTAAAACGATGAGTCTAGTACTCCTTTCTGTGGCTTCTTGCCTTCAATTAACATTATTTAATCGTACTGTCGAGAATGGGTATAATTTCGTACAATTTATATACAGATTGTACGTATATTACGCTTCAGTAAAATGTTTACAGTGACACATCTTTGAAAATATAAGATGACTGATTTAGCAGAAAGAAACTGTAAAGTTAGCAAAAGTGTTCTAAGAAATGATAAATGAAATACAACTGTAGATTTCATACTTACTCGTTTATGACTCGTAAAAAAACCCTCAAATGAACAATAACCTTCATTAAGGAAAGTTTATAAGTGGCTCTCTTAAAACACTTGTAAGAGGCTGTAAATCAGAGACTTCACCCCCCCCCCCCCCCCAACCTCCCCTTACAAAAAAACCCAAAAAAAACCCCCAAAACAAACAAAATCAAAATTAAATTTTGCAACGTTACAATGCAATATGCATTTTTTATAATGTATTTTGATCTGTAGACATATCACCTCACTGAAACAACAAACCCTTTGTTATGAATATGCTTAATAACAAGATATAAAACCCCCCAGAAGGATTTTTTGTTTTCAGATGATTTTTAAAAAATCCGTTTATCGTTAGTTTATATTATGAAATGAGCTATTTTAACCCAAAATTCAAAGTTATCTCTCTTTTTTTGACCAAATCATTTATATTTTACGAAAATATACAATAATGTTTAAATTATGTAATAGAAATATGTTTAATTAGACAGTTATCAAAAATGACTTTTAGTTAGGCGACTAGGCAATGCTATCGTTTGCAGTTCTTGTTGGTGTTTTGTGATCAAAACAACTGATGTCCATTGCTATGCAAAACATCCATCAGTAGCTTTGCGGAGTTAAAACGAAATTTACTCTTGAGTTTATAAGTGTCTGCAATATTCTGAAGTAGCGCCAATGCTGTGTGTGATGAAGGTCACACAGTAATGAATAAAATAATTGCTGCAGTCCCTTCATTCGTTTCGCTTTGTAACGGAAAAATAAGATTGCCACAAATACATCGTTTAATTGGACATGATTTGGATCATTTGGGTTTAATAGTACAGGTATATAAGTTATTTTTTTCCAAGCAATACTTTCGTATAGAAAAGTACTGGACCAATCATTTACTAGTACACACTTCAAGAATTGAGAATATACTTTATATTCTCCATCACTCCTTTCGTTCGAATATAAATAAAATTATACTCAAATATAGTATGAATACGCTGAATCAATTGACAAAAAAACCAAACTCATGAATATGTATTGCTGCTTGTTAAAATATTTATTCAGTATATTCCATTACAAAAAACAACAACAAACCAACACTATAATATTGAACACACATATTACATTTATAATTATAATAGTAATTTACTGGTAGTCATTACACCTTCACTTCGTCCTAACGAGCGGTAGAATGACCACAAAACATGCGCTATTACCATTTATATCCTAATGTCATGTTATCTAAAAACCACACAGATCCACCACTTATAGTACACAGCTCAAACAGAAATATACCCAAACGAACATAATTTTAAGTAGGAATGCCTCCCCTAAAAAGATCATTAAGCTCATTATACTGATGTTGTAAGTTTGTCTAGAATTTGACTGTAATCGTCACAATGTTTAATCTGAAATATGATCATCGTTTCAAACAATAAATTAGAGTTCACATGGCTTTTCCTACTTATAATCGCTTTAATACATTAGCATCGCCTCAATTGATATACAGTAAATGTTATGTAACGCCATGGTAAAGATATTTCAATTATCATTCCAATAAAGTAAGCTAGCCAGAGTATCAAAAACACGAATTTGCAAGTATAAACTGCTATTAGATAAACATCTTTCGCACATAGGTCAAAATCTTATAATATGTATATGTCATATCAATACATTTTTCTGTAATGTACCTCTGGGGTTTTTTTTAATGTTCATATCCTTTTTGGTGCCTCAAATTTTGTCACTTCAGGTATTTGTCAGTAATGGACTATACTCGGGCTGTTCTATTTGTTTACTATAAAACCATTTATATTGCAGTCAGATGCAGGTGTTGGTGGAGTGTTGTTGCAAGAGGAAGATGAAAATGAAGAAAATCGTTTTTTTTACGCAAGTCAGAAGCTGAAGTCGCATCAGTTGTCCTACTATACGATCGAGAAAGTCGCAGCTATCCAAGAGTTTTGAACACCTACCACTACGAAACAGGTAAGGTCATTCTTGGGACTTGTTTGTTTTTATAGAATATGTTCAGCTAATGCAGCGCCGCTGACAGATTTGACACGGAAAGGACAGCCTAACTAGGGTATCTGGTGACAACAGCAGGTAAACACGTTTTCGTCGCTGAAATGCGCACTATTGGTAACACCTGTGTTAAAATTACCCGATATGAGTAAACCATTTATAAAAATTGTAAATACTTTTTGATTTTCTTTATTGCTTGACTGATTGGACACACGACGGCTGTCGTGAGAGTATACTCCTTAAATTATGTGAATTCCTTTTTGCGCTATTTTGTCATTTTGTTTCATACAATGAAATATTAACCTGAACATTTCAAAATCTATGAGTAAACGTTTGATCTGCCCTATAGTTACAGATAGCTGTAATTATACCTCAGTTCTGTCATTAGTTTAAGAGTTTTCAAATTAGGCACTTATGACTAACAACTACACAGCTTATTGAAAATAAGTTACCATATTGTTTATCTTTCTTCATTTATTCGACAAAATAAAAGGATGTCATTACTCGTTCAAAATTAGAGGTATGAATGAAACAAAAAGAATAATGAAATTATCTGAAAAAAGATACCAATTTCTGTAGATTTGTTGGATTGATATACGAAATTAAATGTACCTGAAAATGAATAAATAATAATATTTATAATAAGGTAATATACTCAAAGAATCATTGGTCACAAACTGACCTCAATTTGTTCTTTAAACTTTAATATTCATTCAATTTCGATCCTGATAAATTGGATGCACACGCATTTTGATAAACAAGCATACAAGTATACAAACATGTTATATGTATATATAGCATTACATCACTTTTTATCATTTTGTGTGTTATGGTATGTAACGACATTAGCACCAGACGACACGTGAAATATATGCTGCAAGTAATTTATAAGATAAATGTTGTATTTAAAACCAATCTGTGTCTTTGGACATTGGTTAAATATTTGCAAATGATCACAGCGGGTGTGACCAGTCAGAAGAGGATTCTAACTCCTCCATGGCACCTGATCCTACTTCTAATTATTTTAGATGTCCGTGTTTGCTTTGTGATCCTGCTTTGTATCTTTCCTTCGTAATGTTGATTTTGAGCACTGTTCGCTTTCACCACAGGTCATGTTTGATTAATTCCTAGCCCTCTAATTGGCTGATATTGTGATGATAAAATTCAAACTTATATTCACCTCCACTTGACTTACGAGGTAAGATGCTATTAGATGATTTCATTTTCCAAACATAGATTAGGATTTTCCAAAATGCTACAATACGTTATTATCATTTCTGTTATATAAAGAAATTTCGCGATTTGTGTGTGTTTAATTTTGACTTCAATCCTATGCTTTGTGCAGGTGTCACTCTTAACATAATTGAATATCTCTAAATATATTTAACAAAAACAATGCAACCTTTGATACACATTATTAGTTCCAATCAAAGTTATGTAAAGCTTGCCCAGAGTATTTCTTAGAACAACACTTGATATGCATTTTAATAACCCCGCTCCAAGAAAAGACAATAGGGTTTGTTTACGTCGAAGTTACACATGTGATTGAAAACAAGCTCAGGTGGTTTTTTAACCCTACTCCGGCAACAACAGGCATCAATATTTCAAAGCACCTCGTATTATTTCAATAACGGAACAACAGACGTCTTACACATGTTTTGACACCTTAAAATTTTCCTCGCAAGATAACATTCAGTTTGAAATGACAATTTGTCATTGAATCATAAAATGAAATCAATTTTTTCAGTTTTCTTCGATTTGTGCGAGGAATTGATGTAGCTACCATCGAAGCACAATATTTGTCCGACTTCTGGGCATAGTGAATATTATCCTTTTCAGGAGCATGTGCATGTACCTAGTCATATAAAAATATTTCTGAATAGCAACAAAAAAATAAAAAAATAAAAAAATAAAATAAAAACAGAAAAAAAGAAAGAAGGACGTAAAATCAACACTCAAGTTCATAGTAAAGATATTGAGAATATTTTTTTTTTCGTCTGATATGTAGAAAATAGAGCAGAATGTCTTAACTATTCACCATTTTGTCAGAGATATTTTTTTTTCGGGGTTTTTTTTTGGGTTTTTTTTTTTAACAAATTGTAAAAATTTGGCTTAAGTATGGAATTAAATTAACATTTAAGATATGGAATTTACACATCATTTAATTCAATTGATATATAATAATCTCAATGATCAGTAAATAACAATGCAGCATAAGAAAAAGACCGACTTTATTATGTTTCAGAACTCATACACATATGTCGTTATTATCCTTTTTTATGAAAGCAAATATTCAAACATCTTTTTTGACATACATTATTAATTGATTACTGTAATAAAAAAAAAATTAGTACTATGACATTATTCGTTATTTTCAAAATACAGAACAGTTATATACATTATCAACATGAACAAAACATCAATTAAAATTCTAGTTGATCAGTATTTTTTTTTTTTACATAAATCACAAATATCAGTTGTTATCCGTTGCAAGAAAGTTGTGTACAATATAATCTTTCTAAAATATCATAAATATTTGATTGATTAATCAAAAACCTCCAAATCAATTTCAAAAATACATGACTTTTTTGTATATTTGCTGAAATTATCATTATTCTTCAATTTCCTTCCATTTTCAATTTTTCTAAGGGCAAATAACTTGAAAAACTTTCGATTGTGTTAAAGAATAAGTTCTAAACTACACCTGTCATCTCCGTATAATACTAGTCAGTCTCCCTGGACCATCCGAACTCAGTGTAACTATTCCCAGTATAATTGCTTCCAGTAACAGATGAGTTTGTTGAGTTGGCGCCATTTCTTAATTCTATTGCATTCAATATTTGATGGTTCCTTCTCATTGAAACTCTTAAATAATGTAAGAAAAAAATCTCATTTATAATTGATTTCAAATTGATAAATTGTAATATAAAAATAAAATAAAATTCACAATTTTGATTTTGTATTTTACCTTGTCTGTACAATATGGAGAATAAGTACAACTATGATCAAAATCGAGACACTGAGACCACCGATTAGACCTTGCAGTACAGGTGTCTGGCTTTTAACTTCGACATCAGTTGAGGATGCTATAACACCTTGCAGTACAGGTGTCTGGCTTTTAACTTCGACATCAGTTGAGGATGCTATAACAAATTTTGAATAATATGTCAATTTCAAATAAAATGTAAAATCTTACATCAGAGAAACACACCATGACATTCGCACAATTAATACCAAAATCTAACAAACTAGAAAAATAAAGCTGGGTTTATTTTTCAAATTTGCTTTTATTGTTGCTTTTTTTTCAAATCAAGGTTAGGTGACATGGCGTACATAAATATATGCACAATCAAACTTATTTGGAAAGATTTATTTTAAGTTCATGAAGACAGAAGATTGATGTATGCAATGTGTTATGATCATTTTGAATGAGCAGATAAGATTATTTAAGATACCATTGCAATAACATTAGCATTGTATAACATATTTAACTAAGCATTCAACATTTTGATCATCTAAAATGCATCATTTTCTTTGTAAATTAATACTCAATGCATGATATATAATTGTATGGCATTACGATCGAACATTGCTTATTTTTACTTGTGATCATATTCATTCTATATGCTACGTAAATTTTTAAAAATGGATTATGTTTCAATCGAAATAGTTATATGAGTCAGACGACAAATTACCTTTCATGTGGAGATTATTCATGTATTTGGATATGTGCACTTGCTAATGTCGTGTTTTTTTTGGGAAGTTTTTGTTTTTGTTTTTGTTTTTTGTTTTGCTAATAAAAGCGTAAACTGTATACATTGTTTAATAGTGTGTTGCATGCGTTGAGCAAGAATACCTGAATTTATAAGTAGTTAATACATCTTTTAAACTGCTAAAGTTGTTGTCTTGAAATGAAAGTAGTGCACCATGAATGTAGTAGTACACCAAGTATTTAAATATGAACGGCATTACGAAAAAATAAATATATATATATATAAAAATTTACCTCCTTTACACGTGTCACCATGGTAACCAGGTTTACAGGCCAGACAGACACATTCAACTGCGTCAAACACATCGCAATGAGTCGTTTGTACCGGACAACCTACAACAAACGCTTTTATTGCAGATGTATCTCAAAATAATTGATTATAATTTTACTTTTATGTTGTGTGTATAAATTATTTTCATTTGTATATAATTATATCATGCGCTGATGCACACTGGACTTAAAAATCACTTACCAAACTATATTTAATATGAGGTTTGTATGAGGTGATTTTAACTTTAAAAAATTGTAAAGAGCAGAAAATCGAATTAATTGTTTAAAAAAAAAAATCTTTTATAACAAATGAAGCAGCAGCAAATTTAATAGCTACAAAAGCAATGTATCTCAAAATGACTACCGTTAACAATATATATTTATGTTGTAACACCCCCCCCCCCCTCCCCTCCCGAAAACAGACGTCTTAGAGAAGATTATAAAAATGATTTTAAACGAGAGTTATTTGAAATGTTAATCATCTGAAGATGCACTTTTTTTCATTAATAGTTGAACCTAAAAGAAATAAATTAGTCAGTAATCCTATTGAAAACAAATTGGAACAGTTTTAATTTTCTCTCAAATAATGTAAATTATTCTTTTCCATTAATATTTAATCAAACATTCAATGTGGATTTGAAATTTGCGTTTAATTGCCAAATATGTATTTACTAACATATTCTGTGGTAAATATACATGTATTTTGAACTGATCTTTTAAAATAGCAGAAAAAAATCTAGAGTCAATTTCCAGAAATAGCAGTGGATAAAAACAAAATTTAAAGTAGCCAGTTGTGCCACTGAATATTTTCTAACCAGATGTATGTTTCATAATTGCGATTTGAGAAAAAGATTACAACTAATCATATTCCTAGAATTACAAATTAAATAACACTTCGGTTTTCTTTAAGAGGAAGCCATGCCAGACTAGACACAGGATGAATGACCATCTTTAAGTCCTCCTTAAAGATAGCTTAAAGGTGTTTAAAGGTAGCTTAAAGACGATCTTTAAGCCACCTTTAAGCTACCTTTAAGCTATATGTATTGCTTAAAGGTGGCTTAAAGAAAGCGTAAAGATGGCTTAAAGGCAGCTTAAAGACTATCTTTAAGTCACCTTTAAGCCACCTTTAAGGACAACTTATAGGTCCTTAATGTCCAAACTTCTTTAAGCCACCTTTAAGCCACCTTTAAGCTACCTTTAAGCCACCTTTAAGCCATCAAAAAAAATTTAATTCAATGTTGTGCTTAATTTCCAACAAAATGTATTAACTTTATGAAAGAAAAAGGTATTAAAACGGTTTTTGTTCTAGAAAGAAAAATGAAAAAAAAAACACAAAAAAAAAACCGACCACGGCGAGAATTGAACCCGGGACCCTTAGTTTACTAGCATCACCACACATCCTCTGCGCCACGGCAACTTACATATATGTATGCGTTTTTATATCCTATATATCAGTGGATATTGAATCACTGTATTGAATGTGTTTACTTGAAAAGATTTTGACAAACCATTCAGTTTGTAACAATCAATTATATCTAATTTATAAATTACATGCATGCATGTATTTAGAATGAAATACGGAACTTGGTCTTCAGTGAACAAAAATATATTATACCTAAATGGAAACCGTTAGGTTCACTATAGTAGCTAGGCTTTCTGACATGTAGTTAATAAATTTAAACCGAGTAGATATACGTTCATCTTATTTATAGCTATAAAAATGTAAGAAAGAAAATGAAATCATTTCTTTTATTAAATGCATTGATACTATTAGGGTATTTGTTCAATTTTCCGCAATTTCCAGGTTTTCATGATCGCGGCGCCGTTCCAATATGTTTAAATATTTACATGTAATTGTATGTACATGATTTATAAACTATCAATTCTATAACAAACAAAATTACCAATTACCGGTGACGTATTTACTGCATGTGGCAATTGCAAATGACTTGTACATACAATTGTATGATGTGCCAGGCCGGGTATATTTGACATATTTACCCTTATAGATATATTTAAATAATCAACCCCTATTTATGATCACCGGTACATTAATTAATTAGCCTCAAGATTTTACTCTTACATACATGTATCGTTAATTTGTAGACGTAACATCTTTGAAACCCAGAGCTAGGAAATAATACTTTGAAAATGAATTACAAATGTAAATTAACTTTTATTCACTAGACTTATCGTATACTCGTACATACTAAAATTCAACGCCTTTAGAAACCCTGACGTGCACCTGGGCACACGACACACCTGTTGTGTATATCTTGTATATTCTGTGTTAGTTCCAGGGGTTTTCTTAAGTTGGACAAACAATAGACTTTAATTAGATATACACAAACATGCACCTGGGCACACGACACAACTGTTGTGTATATCTTGTATATTCTGTGTTAGTTCCAGGGTTTTTTTTAAGTTGTACAAACAATAGACTCTAATTAGATATACACAAACGAACAAAACTATGTCTAGACAAACAAAGCAGTAATATCCTGCCCGATATAACAAAGGCAGTTGAGAGTCTTTTCATCTTTAACATGTATCTAGCAGATCTAGAGTTAGAAATAATGAAAATTGAAAAAAAAAATACAAACCTTAAACCGATTAACAAATTAAATCATGCATTGTTGGTTCATTATCTTTATTTTGTTTAATAACCGGATGAACTGAGAGAGAGAGAGAGAGAGAGAGAGAGAGATTTTTTCACCGATTAATTTATAATAGGAAACAAACATATTTTAATTAGTTTTATGCACATATTAAGATACAGAGACTGCGCTCATCCCTACAATAATTTTGAAACTCCCAAAAAATTATGAAGAATTTTATAACGGCGATCTGTGTCCATCGGAGCGGTGCTGATGATAGCGATCTGTGTTTCATGGAGCGACGATTAAAACCGCCTGGAACACCCCCCCCCTTCCTTGGAAATTATATTATCACTCGGATGACCCCCTTCCATCTCTATAAAAGAGCTTTTGCATTTAATATATGTGTTTATTGTTCAGCTTGATCAATATTGACTTAAAGGCCACTTAAAGACAGTGTAAAGGCAGTGTAAAGAGAGCGTAAATGCCACTTAAAGATGCTTAAAGGTGGCTTAAAGGTGGCTTAAAGAAGTTTGGACATTAAGGACCTATAAGCACTTGCTTAAAGGTGACTTAAAGGCGGCTTAAAGGTCGTATAGCCTTTAAGCTCCTTTAAGTCACCTTTAAGCCACCTTTAAGGACTTGCTTAAAGGTGGTTTTCCGTCCTGTGAGAGTAGCCACAGTAGCCACAGTAAGCATATCTTACCATACACCTCGACTTCACATAAATCATTTTCAGCATCTGAATTATAATCGCTAGGATAGGTAACCCCTTTCAATCTCTCGTTGTAGTAGATGACATATTGTCCTTGTACATAACATATTGTGCTAAACACTGCAGGAATAGTGCTTCTGTTAAAGTAATTATCCTTGAAACATAATTTTCCTTGCAATCTATCTGTTGTGTTGGAAACATAGAGTGAAAATCCTAGAAAGGTGGATGTAGCGTTGTTTGTGTTATCTGCAAAGGATATATACTATTACAAAAATGATTAGCTAACCTGTACAAATGTAATTATTCACTTCAAGCACCGCTTAAGTGTCAATACTTTAACACTTAATTGATTCTCCCATTTCCGCGACCATTGACTAATTACCAAGTGAAATGGTCTGTCTGAACACATAATTTCTAAATATTCTCCTGATCTCATTTAGAACCATGAAATATTATGTTGTAAGTACGCAGGTTTTGCACAAACGCCAAGTTTGTTTGTTCCCATAATCATTGAATAGGAATCTGAAACCTTTGAGAGCTTCTATTAGCTCTTATAGAAACATTAAAAATATCTTTTTAAAAAAAATCTGTTACTTAAAGATATCCTAATCAACTTACATGATGGTTTTTTTTCAAAGTTTAATGCAGGTATTAAGAAATCAATAATTTGGTTTGATGACTGGTTCGAAAAAATTAAATAAACTATAGGTATACCCTACCCCAAATGGCATTTTTTGTCTTGAAATACACGGTGATGTGGTGGATGATGTGAAGTCTGCCAAGGTTTACCCACCAGGCGGCGATTTCTTTTTCAAGAGCTGATACAGCACATTGACCTCCAGTCCAAGATAAGTCAGACTTTAGTCCATCTACTGCATTAGTTGCGTCGAATGTTTTATTATTTTTGTCATACGGATGCAATTGAAATGCGGGTTTGTGTAAGGCAACATTTTCTGTAAGTTAAATCTTACAAGTTATCATTACGTTCATTAACTGATAGACACTGAATATACTGTATCATATGATTTGTATTTAAACACATACATGTACAAATTTATGGATTAATACATATACAATCGATCAATGTGCTCATTACCGAGAATGGGGGGTATGAGATAAGGTAATTTTAAATCACAATATCGCCCTTTTTTCTATTCAAAATATAATTACATGTAGTTTTTAACAAATGCAAATAAGAACATGCTTCACATATACAAGTATATAACTTCAAACATGCAATTGAAAACATTCATTCCGTTAAATGGTATGAAGCTTTCAACATTTGATGAAGATAGTTACAATATCGATGCTCGTATTTTTTTTAAATTGGATCTTAAATCAAATAGTATCTAAACCTCAATATTCACATTGCTATAAAATGTATCGCGAACAAAATCGTTTACAAAAGGAAAATGAATCTTTGAAATTGACTTAAAAAGATGCCGTCACCGGACGTCACGGGGCAGCGATAGGTAATGGGAAAACACGATTTAAGCTGAGTAATAAACGATATTGCAAAAAAGAAAAAGAAAAAAAGTAAAATGCAAAGGTCATTTGCGCGTATTTATTTAACGAAGTATATTTTTTGGATGGTAAATCATTTGTTTTTGCACCAAACTGCCCTTAAAATTGATGAGTTGAGAGCTTAACAAAACCAACACTACTTAATACATTGTTTTATATGGTTGGTTGCGGCGATTTGCAGAATATCTAAGTTGAGGATGTTCTTAACACTTAAGTTGAGAATTGAGGCTGAGTACGTTCATTATTTTGTGGCAGCGGTGCCAGAAATAAAAAATAAATATCTTTTTTTTCAAATATGTTAAGAGATATACTCTGTCAATTGAATATATTATTGATGTTTGTATTGGTTTACCATATTCCTAAGTTACATACATGTACCATCGAGCGTTAAGGTGTTGACAAAAACGAATGGAGGCTAATTCGTAATGATATAGAACAAAATAACTAATATTAACTCTCTTAAAAGGTTACCTCTTTGTGAATACCCCCCACACCCAAGTAAAAAGTTAAAATAATTATTTAATTCTGGTAAATAAGATTGATCTTGATCAAAAGTAAGAATTTTGATATAAAGTAAGCTAAAACATGAACTCACCATACGCCTCTGATACTTCTAACATACTGGACAACATGGACAGGACACTAAGGAGACATATAGAATGACAGAACAGAAAGTACATCTTAGAATGATGTAGGCTCGGTATTCTCAAAATCTTTCTAAAAACTGACGATATTTAAAGAATAAAGTGATTTTAAATATGTAAAGGTTAAAGGGTACTTCTTTAAAGGGGCGAAGTATTAATAAGGAAGATTAAGAATAAAAAAACCAGCAATAGGACTGCATGATATTTTTTTCCTCGAGACCAATGCAATTGCAGAATTTCTGTAATTTTTCTTTCGGTGAGAGACATAAAAGGTTCCGTGTTACTTTTCTATCTTCCTTTTAAAAGATATAAATAGTAAATACTAATAATGCAAGCATTGTGATTTCTTACTGTTGCTGTTCTTGGATTTTAAAAAAGCTTATTCCTTTAATTGTGATTCAATGTTAAAACACGTTATAAAAATTACACAGTTATTTTTTTATTTTCATAATCAGATGTATAAGCCAATCATGATTTTATCTGAATAATGAATTTAAAATTGTTTACCAAAACCGTAAATGTATAACATTGTATATCACGCACACGCTTTTTATTGTACACGTACATGATAAAATATGTTTGAAATCGATATACGAAAGATTTTTGAGTTATTATTTTTAGTTTTGATTGATAAACAGCATACTTTTAATTCAAAATAATTGCCAATTTTTCATTGGTCTAACTCCCTTAAGATAGAGAAACATGTAGCTCTTGGAGTTTGGAGGTGACAATACTCCAAATCATATAATTATTTATTTTGTTAGAATGGAAAGAAATTGCTTCATTAATTCATAGGTTTTTGCTACACTAGTAGTGCTTTAACACATAACGTTAAAAATCCTTACATAATCATTATGCTTTAATTTTATAACGTAAAACAAAGTTAGTTCATGCGTGTTAAACAATAGGAATGTTTAACAATAATATAGTTTATATGAAATGAGATATTTGCAATACCACATTCATATTTCTTTGATCTATTTCGGTAAAAACATATCTGATGACGCCGTTTTGTCAGAGACGTGCGCCTTTAAGGAAGACACAAATCAAATTAGAGAAGTTGTACAACTTAGTAACATGGCACCTTGTTTACACAAATAATATTTTGCTTTTTGTTTCCACAAATGTATATTTCAAAACAAGGAAAACGTAGCAAACTGTACAATAAGGTAAACTAGAGATATCGCCACCTCCATTCGTATTTACAATTATTGGTTCAAATTGAATATAAATGCTTGCAATTTTTATCGACACGATTATTCGAGTACTCCCTTTTGTGTGTTCTTGCCTTCAATCAACATTATTTATTCGTACTGTCGAGATTGGATTTAAGGTTGAATAACACACCCGGAAAAAGCCACTCAATCTAACAGGATTATTTTTATAATGAAAAAGATAATGATAAATAAACAGTACAAATGTCAAATAAGCAAAAGTTTTGCAGTGTGGGGATAAAAAAACGAATATCTAATATAATTATTCCAGTAAGTAACAACAAAAGCCCCTGTGGGATTAGAACTCGGGATCTACGGATCACAAGTCCGACACTTTATCCACTTTACTATGGAGTAAGACACATGTTTCAGTCCATAAAATCCTTTTAATAAAAGGAAATGTCGTTTTGATCAGCAGTCATCCATTTTGTAAGAATGTGTTATTCCACCTTAATTTAGTACAGTTTATATACAAATTATACAGAATATTACGCTTCAGTAAAATATTTACAATGAAATATCTTTGAAAATGTAAGGTGACTGATTTAGCCCAAAAAAAAAAACTGTTAAATTAGCAAAAATGTTCTAAGAAAAGATAAATGAAGTACAGCTGTAGATTTCATACTTATGTTTTTATGCACATATGAAATGTAAACATAACTCAAATGAAAAAAACCTTCATTAAGGAAAGTCTATAAGTGACTCTCTTAAAATCATTTGTAAAAGAGGCTGTTAATTAGAGACTTCATCCCCCCCACCCCTTACTAAAAAAACAAAACAAAACAAACAAAAAACAAACAAACAAAACAAAAAACAAAACAAAATTAAAAAACAAAAAAACAAAATCAAAAATTAAATGTTGAAACGCTACAATGATGTATGCATTTTTTTTAATAATGTATTTTGGTCGGTAGACATACCCCCACCCAAGAACAACAAACCCTTTGTTACATGTATGAATATGCTTTAAAACAAGATATAAAAACCCCTTTCAGATGATTTGTAAAAAAAACCGTTTATCTTTAGTTTGTATTATGAAATGAGCTATTTTAACCCAAAATTCAAAGTTATCTCTCTTTGTTCGACCATATCATTTATATTTTACGAAAATATACATTAATGTTTACATTATTAATTAGTAATATGTTCAATTAGACAATTATAAAAAAAAACCTTTTAGTTAGGCGACTAGGCAATGCTACCGTTCGCAGTTCCTGTTGATGTTTTGTGAGCAAAACAGCTGATACCCTCTGCTACGCAAAACATCCATCAGTAGCTTTGCGGAGTAAAAACAAAATTTACTCAGAGTTTATAAGTGTCTTCAATATTCTGAAGAATCATTCGTTTCGCTTTGTATCGGAAAATAAGATTGTCACAAATACACCGACGAAGATAAGGAATTACAAACATTTCTTTATATAGAAAGGTACCGGACAAATCATTCACTAGTACACACTTCAAGAATCGAAAACATACTTTATATTCTCCCTCACTCTTTTCGTACGAATATAACATAATTATATATACTCTAATATAGTATGAATATGCTAAATCAATTGAAAAATAACAAACAAATGAATATGATTTGCTGCTCGTTAGAACCTTTATACAGTATATTTCATTACAAAAACACACACCAACACCATAATATTGAACATACATATTGCATAAATGATTATAATAGCAATTTACTGGTAGCCATTACACCTTCAATACGTCCTAACGAGCGGTAGAATGCCCACAAAACCCGTGCTATTACTATGCATATCCTAATGTCACGTGACCTAAAAACCACACAGATCCGCCCCTTATATCACACAGCTCACACAAAATTATACCCAAACGAACATAGTTTTAATAAAGAATGCCCCTCTGAACAAAGATCATTAAGCTCAATATATTGATGTTTGTTTAGAATTTGACTGTAATCGTAACAATGTACATGTATAATCTGAACAACGATCATCGTTTCAAGCAATTAATTAGAGTTCACATGGCTTTTCTTAATTGCTTTAATACATTAGCATGGGCTGGCTGGCGTACTGTATAACTTCAATTTAACTTATCATTTCTTTTTTTTCATATCAATTTTTTACAAACTCCCAAAAAAGTGGGGCGGGTGGAGACAACTCCATGATAATTCAACAGGGCGCTCCTGTCCCCCCTGATGCTACGTGCCTAAATGGTATGTAATGCCGTGCCAAATATGTTTTAATAATC
Source organism: Magallana angulata (assembly GCF_025612915.1). Classification (NCBI taxonomy): domain Eukaryota; kingdom Metazoa; phylum Mollusca; class Bivalvia; order Ostreida; family Ostreidae; genus Magallana; species Magallana angulata. The sequence continues at coordinate 39,988 of NW_026441685.1, forward strand.
GTTCCAATAAAGTAAGCTAGCAAGAGTTTCAAAAACACGAAATTGCAAGTATAAACTTCTATTGGATAGCCAGCTTTCGCAAATACGTCAACATCTTATAATATATATATGTGTCACAATCAATTTATTTATGAATGCATACATTTTCCTGTAGGGTACCTCTGGTTTTTGTTTTATGTATATATCCTTTTTGGTGCCTCAAATTTTGTCACTTCAGGTATTGGTCAGTAATGGACTATACTCGGGCTGTTCTACTAGTATTTGTTTACTATAAAGTAATTTATATTGCAGTCACATGCAGGTGGTGTTGGTGCAGTGTTGCTGCAAGAGGAAGATGGGGGGTGAAGAAACCTGTTTTCTACGCAAGTCAGAAGCTGAAGTTGCATCAGTTGTCCTACTCTACGATCGAGAAAGTCGCAGCTATCCAGGAGGTTACAACACCTACCACTAAGAAACAGGTTACGTCATTCTTGGGACTTGTTGGTTTTTATAGAAGATTTATGCCTAACTTTTCAGTTATTTCAGCGCCGCTGACAGATTTGACACGGAAAGGACAGTCTGTATCTGGGGACAACAGCAGGAAAACGCGTTTACGTCGCTGAAGTACGCACTAATAGTAACACCTATTTTAAAATTACCCGATATGAGCAAACCATTTATAATAATTGTAAATACTTATTGATGTTCTTTAATGAGTGACTGATTGGACACACGACGGCTGTATTCTCCTTAGATTATGAATGTTCCTATTCGCGCGATTTTGTTGTTTTGTTTTAAAATCTATTAGTGTCACTTGCGATCTTTAATAATTTTGGAGTCAAGTTCCTAAACTTGGAACTGTCCATGAAGCACATAGTTATAGATTGATGTAATTATACTTCAGTTCTGTCATTAGTTTAAGAGTTTCAAAATTAGGCACTATCACCACACAGCTTATTGAAAAGATGTTACCATATTGCCTATCTTTCTTCATTGATTCGACAGAATAAAAGGATGTTTTTTATCGGCCAAAACTTACAGGAATGAATGAAACAAAAAGAATCAAGAACTCTTCTAAAAGTAGATACCAATATCCGTAGATGTGTTCGGTTGATATACGAAATTAAATATACCTGTAAATGAATAAATAACAATATTTATAATAAGGTGATATACTCAAAGAATCATTGGTCACAAACTGACCTCCATTTGTTCTTTAAACTTTCATAGTCATTCAATTTCGATCCCGATAAATTGGATGCACACGCATTTTGATAAAATCGTAATATACAAGCATGTCATATGTATATATAACATCACTTTTATCATTTTGTGTGCTATGGTATGTAACGACATTAGCACCAGACAACATGTTAAATATATCTGTAAGTAATTAATAAGGTAAAAGTTGTATTTAAAATCAGTCTGTGTTTTTAGACATTTTTTTTAATATTTGCTAATACGAGGTATGGTCATTCAGCAGAGGATTCTAACTCCTCCATGGCAACTGACCCTACCTATAGTTATTTTAGGTGTCCGTGCTTGCTCTGCTTGTGTTTTGTATTTGTCCTTTCGACTTTCGTATTTCCAACACTGTTCGTGTGTCCGTGCTTGCTTTGCTCTTGGTTTGTATTGGTCCTTTCGACTTTCGATTTGGAACACTGTTCATTATCAGCACACGTCTTATAATGATTGATTAATTCCTAGTCCTCTAATTTGCTGATATTGTGATGATAAAATTCATTGAAACGATTTAAAACTTATTTCCGCCTCCACTTGACTTACGAGGTAAATATACCATTAGATTTTCTCTAAAGTTGACCAACATAGATTTTCCAAAACAAAAGGTTATTTTCATTTCTATTATCTAAAGAAATTATGCGTTTTGTCTGTGTGTTTGATTTTGACTTCAACCCTATATTTAATACAGGTTTCACTACTAACATCATTGAGTTTCTCTAAATATATCTAACAAAAATAGAAATGCAACCTTAGATACAGGTAATAAACGAGCTTTTGTAAAACTTCCCGTGAGCATTTCTTAGAACAACACTTAGTATGCACTTTAACCCCCCCCCCCCCCCACTCCCCCATAAAAAAGGGCAAAAGTGTATGTTTATGTCGAAGTTACACATGTGATTGAAAACAAGCTCATGCGTTTTCACGCTACTCTGGCAACAACACGCATCGATATTTCAAAACACACCAATTTATTACATTAGCAGAACAGCAGATATCTTACCAGTTTTATTCGTCAAAAATCAGTCTCCGTCCAAGGCGGAAAAAATTCAAAGGAGAATTTGGGATTTTAATTCACCTTGGTCATGTATTGACACCTTAAAATTTTCCTCGCAAGATAACATTCAGTTTGAAATGATAATAACAGTTTCTCATTGAATCAAAAATGAAATCATTTTATGCAATGTTCATCGATCGGTACGATGCATTAATGTAGCTACCCTCGAAGTACAATATTTGTTCGACTTTTGGGCTTAGTGAACATTATCCTTTTCAGGCGCATGTGCATGTACCTAGTCATATAAACCTATAAAAAATGAAATATTTCTGAATAGCAACAAAAAAAGAAAATTAAAAAAAAAGAAATAAGATAAAATAGAAACAGAACAAAGAAAGAAGGACGTAAAATCAACACCCAAGTTCAAAGTAAAGATATTGAGAATAGTTTTTTTTCGTCTGATAAGTAGAGAATAGAGCAGAATGTCTTAACTATTCACTATTTTGTCAGATATGGTTCCATTTTTATTTTTTTTGATTTTCATTTATTTAACAAATTGTTAAAAAAGTTGGCTAAAATATGGAATTAAATTAACAATTTAGATATGGAACGCACACATCATTATATTCAGTTGATATATAATAATCTCAATGAATAGTAAATAACAATGCAGCATAAGAAAAAAAAAACGACTTTATTATATTTCAGAACCCATACACATCTATCGTTATTATCCTTTTTTATGAAAGCAAATATTCAAACACTTTTTTTTGACATACATTAATAATTGATTACTGTAATAAAAAAATAGTACAGTTTTAGTACTATGATATTATTCGTTATTTTCAAGATACAAAACAGTTATATACATTATTAACATGAACAAATCATCAATTATAATTCTAATTGATCAGTAGTTTTTTTTTAACTAAATCACAAATATCAGTTAATATCCGTTGCAAGAAAGTTGTGTAAAATATAATCTAAAAATATCATTTATATTTGATTGATTAATCAAAAACCTCCAAATCAATTTAAAAAATACATGATTTTTTTTTGTATATTTGCTGAAATTATCATAATTCTTCAGTTTCCTTCCATTTTTAATTTTTCTTAGGGCAAATGACTTGAAAAACTTTCGATTGTGTTAAAGAATAAGTTCTAAACTACACCTGTCATCTCCTGGATCGTATAATATGGGTCAGTGTTACTGGACCATCCGAACTCAGTGTAACTATTCACAGTATAATTGCTTCCAGTAACACATGAGTTGGCTGAGTTGGCGTCATTCCTTAATTCTATTGCATTCAATAATGGAGGGTTCCTTCTCATTGAAATTCTAAACGTTTGTAAAAAATATATTTCGTTTATAATTGATGTCAAATTGACAAATTGTAAATATTCAAATGAAAAAAAATTCGCAAATATTGATATCATATTTCACCTTGTCTGTACAGCATAGAGAATAAGTACAACGATGATTAAAATCGAGACACTGAGGCCACCGATCAGACCTTGCAGTACAGGAGTCTGGCTTTTAACTTCGACATCAGTTGAGGATGCTATAACAAATTTTGAATAAAATGTCAATTTAAAATAAAATGTTAAATCTTACATCAATTAAATACCCTACAATTATACCAAAATCTCACAAACTTAAAAAGTAAAGCTGGTTTGATTTTTTTTTCAATTTGCATTCATTTGTTTTGTTTCTTTTAAATCAAAGTTAGGTTGCATGAATGTAGACAAATATATACAAAATCAAACTTATTTGAGAAGATATACACATGATGAATCTCTGCCATTCAGTGAACTGAAATGTGACTGATCGGTAACTGCAAGGTGACTGAATGGCATAGCTATGCCATTCAGTCACCTTTCCAGACCAATCAGTTAACATTCAGTTCACTAAATGGCAGAGGTTTATCCTGTGATATTTTAACTTCATGAAGAAAAAAAATAAATGTATGCAATGTATTAGGATCAATTTGGGTGAGTATTGAGATTATTTAAGATAGCAATGCAATAGCATAAACATTAATGTATAACATATTTAACTAACCATTCAAAATTTTGATCATCTAAAGTGCATCATTCATTTTGGATAATAATAATCAATACTTAATATACAATTTTATAGCATAAAGATCGAACATTGCTTATTTTTACTTATCATCAAACCCATTCTGTAAGCAACGTAACTCTTTAAAAATGGTTTATATTTGTAGATCAATCTAACTAGCTATATGAGCGAGACGACAAATTACCTTTCATGTACAGTTAAATCATGTATTTGGAAATATGCGATAGCTAATGTCGTTTTTTTAGTAGTGTATCGCATGCGTTGAGCAAGAATACCTGAATTTATATCTAGTAAATAGATCTGTTAAACTGCTAAAGTTGTCTTGGAATGATAGTTTGTAGTAATACAACATGCATGTATTAAAATATGAATGGCATTAAGAAAATATGAATGCATATAAGAATTTACCTCGTTCACACTGATCACCATGGTAACCAAGTTTACAGGCCAAACAGACACAATCAACTTTGTCCAAGACATCGCAATGCGTTATTTGTAAAGGACAGCCTACAACATACCTCTACAGATTTTTATTACAGATACTTTTAAAATTATTGATCATAACTTTACCCGCATTTTTTTTTTGTTGATTTATTTTTTATATTTGCATAATAATCGTATTATGTGAATATGTACTTTCGACTTAGAAATCGTTTTCTAACGAACGAAAAACAACATTTAACATGGGTTTGTATGCGGTGATTTAAACTTTAAAAAAATGTATACAGTATGAAATAAAATTAATAGTTTTACAAAGGCGTTAATTGTAGAAAAATTAAAAATAGATAGACAGTATTATTTTTACATTAGATCACCAATCACAATTCTTCATGTTTTTAAGAACCCAACGCTTTTCTAATGTATAGTATAATTCAGAATTATTGTACTAATCTAATTGTCTTTTTTTTTTTTACATTCGTTGGAGGAAAAGTGTACACTTTTGATCAGTTTTAAATGCTTAGATGCTTAAGAACATCTCTGAAATCCTTCTTTTAATAAGTATATACCCAGAATATTTAATATCAAATGCTTTGATTAATAAAGAAGCAATTAGTTTTTCTGCTTACGCAAAAGCTTATTTTTTTTCTTTCAACTATATTTGATCTCAAATATGAAAATAATACATAATCATTATACTCATATATCGATAAATGACAAAATGGTATATTTATTAAATCACTGCTAGTCATGTACTGAGAATTGAAAATAAAAACGAGGAAAAACACTTTAGTTTTTTTTTTATAAGGACTTGCGTTACAACAGTTAGCATTTCTTACCATACACCTCGACTTCACATAAATCATTTTCAGCATCTGAATTATAATCGCTAGGATAGGAAACCCCTTTCAGTCTCTCGTTGTAATAGATGACATATTGTCCCAAAACATAACACATCGTGCTAAAAACAGCAGGTATAGTGCTTCTGTTAAAGTGATCATCCTTGAAACACAATTTTCCTTGTAATCTATCTGAAGTGTTGGAAACATACAGTGAAAATCCTAGAACAGAAGCTGTTGCGTTGTTTCTGTTATCTGAAAATGATACAGTCCATTACAAAAATTGATAAGATAAGCAGTACCAAAGTAATTATTCATTTCAAACTCCCTACAAGGATGAATTTTTTAATATATACTTGATTTTACTTTACATTTTCGTGATTATGGACTGATTACCACGTTCAATTGTTCCTCCTAATTATCACTTATCTCTAACACTGTGCTTTTTTATTTCATAGCAATAACATGTAACATCATAAATACGCAGGTTTGACACAACCGCCGAGTTTGTACATTCCCTCTATCATTTAAAATCCATTCTGACACCTATGGCAGTTTTTATTAGTATGAAGCAAAGGACTATTATATTATAATGTTTATTGTTGATATATAAACATAAGCATAAGAAAATCTGTAACTTAAAGAAGGTTTATCAACTGTTTACGTGTGTTTTCTAAAGGTTTATGCAGGCATTATGATACTAATATTTTTAAAGTTCGTATACTTTACCCCAAATGTCATTATTTGTCCTGAAATACACAGTGATGTGGTGGATGATGTGGAGACTGCCGAGGTTTACCCACCAGGCAGCGATTTCTTTTCCAAGAGCTGATACAGCACATTGACCTCCATTCCAATGTAAGTTAGACTTGAGTCCATCTACTGCATTACTTGCGTCGAAGGTTTTATTTGTTCCGTCATACGGATTCAGTTGGAATGCACGTTTGTGTAAAGCAACATTTTCTGCAAGTTGAATCTCACAAGTTATCATTAAGTTCATTAAGTGATACATGTAAACACTGAGTATGCTGTATCATATGATTCGTATTTAGACGCACGCAAATTCATGGAATAATGCATCTACAATTCTTCATTTCATTTATTCATTACAGGGCACGCGAAAAAGAGATAAGGACAATGCAATAAAAATTAACGATATTTCTTCAGTTCATAATATAGATAGCTGTTAACAAATTGAAATAAAAAATATGGTTCAAATTTACCACTATAAGCTCGAACATGTGATTGAAAACAATCATTCCGTTAAAAGGTCCGAAGGTTTTAATTAGATAATTACATTATTAATGCTCATATTGTTATGTAAATTGGATCTGAAACCAGTTGATAATCAAACCTCAAATTGCAAATTGTAAGACAATCTATGTGCAAAATTAATAAGGATACAATGTTTTAGTATGATGGCATAGGCTAGAAACAAATATGGATCTTTTCGAAATTGTCCAAAAAGATGCCGTCGCCGGAAGTCATGGAGAAACGGTTTGTAATGACAGGATAAATTAAAATCGGGAAAACCCGATACAAACTGTTAAACGCAAGATAATGCCAAAAATCTAAATTGCATTTGCGCAATTGTATTTTAATATGCTAGATTTTTGGTATGATACATCATTTATCTTTGCATCAAACTGCCCCTCCCCCCCCCCAAAAAAAAAAAACCCCACTAATCAGTCAATATTTGGTTGAAAGTTCTAGTAACATGATCTGACATTCAATGTTTTTCTGTACTGTTATTGAATAGATGAACAGTGAAAGAATTAAAGCATCAACGAACAAACATAATTCTCCAACAATTGTGAGCAAATCTAAAGTTGTTTTAGAAAATCAGAGTTAATATTGGGACTAAAAATTGAAAAAAAAATAAAAGGTATCATAACAAACATAGTGTACTGGAAACGTCTTAGCGTTAGGCTTTACCGTGCTCTGTTATGAAATAATATACTCTTTTCAAAGCGGGTAACAGCAATTCCCCCCCCCCCCCCAAAAAAAAATTACATCACCTCTGAATAATATGGAGTCAAAATCATGCAAATAATTTTCTAGTTTATTGATATCATATATATCTTGATAATATGATTTTTATAGAATTTTAAATACTGTCATTGTAGCATGCTGTGTTTTATTGGAACTTGGAAATGAAGCTTAATGACAAAAATAAATTTTCTTAAGAATAAAATACAATGACTATCATTTTGACACGATTCATGTACATTAAAGAGGATATAAATTTATATAGCAAATTACCTACCATAAGATTGAGATGCACCCAAGAGGCAAAACCACAAAATGAAGACATTGGTATGCCAAATCGATTGTCCGTATGGAATAAACATTGCATGAAATTTACCATCTTATTTAGTCAAACCGTACCGGAATCGTTTTATATAGAGATGTTGACGGCTTAACCGATCATGTGATGGGGAAGCTACTTGTACATGTATTTCGTAAAAAAAAACTAACAGATTATTTTTTTTAAGGTTTGCCCCCCCCCCCAAAAAAAATAGCCCCCCCCCTTCTAAAATAAAATATATTCAAAGTAAATGATACTTGTCGAATGAACAAAATAAATAACATAAATCAATGTTATAACTGTGTTATTTCAGAACCAACTTTTTATCTCCTAAAATACAAGAGGAAACATGAAAAATAATTTGAGGAAACTGAAACTAATTTGAAAAGAAGTATATTTAATATAATTTATATTGACATAGCGAAATTGTCTACTTACCTGCATTTATATTAATTAAATATGTGCTTACTTTTAATAATACATTGTATTTATCTATTTTCAAAAGATATCACTCGTACAATTTCAACTTTAAAGAAATCAAGCCCTGCTCTGACAAACTTCCCTCAAGTCAATACGCAGCCACGAAAGTATTGAACTCAAATGTATGCACTTCTCGTCAAAGTATTTGAGCGATTTCTTAACAACATATATGCAAAGACAATACAAACTATTAATTTTTCCTATTAAAACAGCTTGTGTTACCTTCTTGAATTGCTTTCATTTTTAAAAATTACACTTTTTATGTAAAAAAAAAACGAAACAAACTGAGGTTAGTATATATTGAAAATAAAATATTTAAAAATGCCTACAAAACATACATTTCATCGTAAAATATGATCAGTTTGCACTAATGGTTCTGTCTTTGATATACTTCAATTACAAAGCCATTTAAATTACTAACTCTTGATAACAGATTCAACTTCATTTATAAAGAACTGCTAATGTTAATATCACTGCCAGTGTCATGTGTTTTTGTTTGCTTGTGTTTTCTTTTTATTTTAACATAATTCATTTAAGCATCGAATGCTTATTTTTGGATGTCGTCGGTCCTATGATACACCCAACTATTTGCGTAAACTATTGTGTATCGCCGCTATAAAGCCATTATTTGTGCTCTGAGTAGGGATATGAAACATACATGAAACAGCCATATTAACATGTTATTTAGTTAGCATCCGCGACAAATAAATAGTACCAGAAACTTTGTGGAGAAAAGTTGTTTTTATTAAGGACTAGATCTATATCAATAATTGTTTTTCAAAAGTACAAATCAATATTGAAAGTTTCATTTAACCTTACAAAAATAAATATACTCAAAACACGTGAAGACGTTTGTATCTGAGCTCATGGCGCATGAATTGGCAAATTGTATTCATAGACAACGTTTTCCAATGCAAACATAGAGGGAAAATATACACTGAATGTAATTATCTAAATATATAACGTACAGGAAGGGCATGCCATATGAAAAACTTTGTAAGATAAAAAAAAATGATAAGGAAGTAGTATAAATTACATGTTGGAACACGGAAACTGAAAATAACCACGACAGGAATTATATCCATCAGTAACATGGCGATAAGGACACATAAGTTAAAAAGTACCATTAATATGCTTTGACTGATAACACAAAAAGGTGATTTTCCAGGACCTCAACGACCTTTTCTTCCTGATATCAGTCTATTCCTTGCTCAAATTTTTATCTGAAATGTATACTTTTATGCTATAAAGAATGAAGAACCGTTCGATACTTTTCAAAAAGCATAGAAAATAGACTTAAAGAGATACAGGTTTTGTTAAATGGATTAAAGAAAATCAACGATCATACTAATTCATATTTTTGGTAATTTTACACTGGTTTTGTTTTTGAATAAATGTTGCTATTGTTAACGATACAATCATGAAAGATAAAATACAAAATCTAGATGACTTACTCATTACTGTAATTGGCAATTAAAGTTTAGCAGATTCCGTGATCAGGAAGATTATATCAAATATAATTTGTACATGTTCATCAGATATATTGTTCTCCTATACTATAAATAGTATTTAATTCCTACTTATTACGTACAAATTGCATGGTGATCCATTTATTTTTTTTCAGTTATGATTCATTAGCTGCCATAACTTTGAATGTATAAAATAAATGGTATAATGTCACAATGCAAAAAAAAGTTATTTTTTAGAACATATTTCAGGTCTTCCGTTACAACGGAAGACCTTATAGTGATTGTAATGTTGTTTTCTTTCTTCCCCCCCCCCTTTTTTTTTGTCGGCAGACTTTCTCAGAGATGGCTTGATAGATCTCCCTGAAATTTTCAGGGATAATAGAGAATGATAATATCTCGAGATTATTTTTTCATTTTCAAAATTTATTTCCGATCGTCCGTTTCCTGTCCCGCGTCAAAAAACCTTGTTCCCTCGAGATCTCAGAATCGGCAAGCACTTGGACATCCAAACTTTGTGGGATGATAGACCTATAGCTGTACATGTGTTTAAACTATTTTGTTTTGTTCGTCGTAACTTCCGGTCGTCACCGGGTGCACTTGAAAAATAATCATTTTTACGCATTAAATTCTATTCCCATATAACAAATATATAAGTATAAATCTATACAGAGGTTATCTATGCGATGTTATATCAACAAAAAAATTCTTCTTCCGGTGAGATATCTCAATTATCTCATGTAGCTTTTTTAAAACTCATTTTGTACCCACGAGATCTCAGAAACTAAAATGATCAAAGCACGAAACTTTCACGTTGCTTTTTGGCTTAATTTCACAATTCAAAATATAATTTCTACGTCGTCCGATACCTCTCTGACCCGTATGCTCAATCCTTCATGGCTTAATCACATAAGTTCCTTACGATGTTCATGAATACATTGACACGCGTATGTTACATTTATGATTTTACATATTGAAGTCTTGGTCAGACTTCTATTACTCTTCCTTTGACATAGTTGAAGAAGAAAAATCAAAATTAACATATAGGTAAAGCAACCACATCCCTGAGAATTTACCATAAATGCACATCAAACTCATTTGTATTTACATGGAAAGAAGTAAAGGAGCATTTATAAAGTGGAAGAAGTATGTTTTAACACTACTTTGTAATGTTGTATTACATGTTATCTAAGTGTTTGACAGTAAATAATCAGTTCTAGTTTAATTTGTTTGATTTGAGTTGTTCAATTGTATAAGTGATTTATGATTCAAATCAAAGGGACAAGAAACCATATGTTAATTGTAAAGATTGAAAAAAATGTAGCTAATCTGGCAATCCACTTGCTATGTAAATCATTGGTAATCCGTTATTTTATGAACAAGAAAAATGATTTGCATCTTCGCAATGATTAAGCGAAGTGCAGCCCAAGAATGTTGAAAACGTATATGCAGCTTTAGGCGCTATTCTGCATTATCTGTTGTAAATAAATGTTTACATTAAGTCAATGTTAAATGATTAAAGCATTAAAAATATGATATGTCAATAAATTTGTAACCTGTTTTTAATTTCATGAACTGTGGGTCATATAAGCATGTGTATTACCTGTTCCTGTTACTTATCTGATTTGTACCATGTGCCATCAACAGAACGAATCCATCCATCTGTCTACAGTTGTATTCTTCGCCCAGTCCATGATCTTCATCCTCTTTCCTCTCCTTTTCGAATGTTTTTTTTTTGTTTATGCTCTTCCTCTCTTTCTTCTGCCTTTCAGGTATCTAGTAAATGGACTATGTAATAATTATTGTTGTGTTTTCTTCTAACGTTAATGCCCATGAATTTCCATCGTATGAATATTTAACTGGTCTCAATGGCCTTATGTTTGATATTCGTAGTAATTGTGTGTTATAATCTTATCTTGCTATCTGATTTTGAGAATTCGTCTAAGACTGTTGTTTTCTTTTTTCGTCCCCTTTGTTCATCTTTTATGTTTCACATCGGTACATTAGCACCGGAGTATCTTACATTGTCTTATTTATGTTTTCTTGCTGATATTGTTGGAGTTCCATATCTTCTATAGTTTTGTAAGGGCATATCTTGCTTTAGAAACTCTTCCTCTAATATCTTTTTTCCATGTGTATTAAAATGATGGACTTAAAGAAGCTACATATATTGATATATACACACTAAAGGCAGTGTTGACATGTTTTTTTTAAATATTTCGTTCGTTTATTTTTTTCATATTAAGCATACAAACACAAAAAAAGTATTTTCACTAAACAATTCACATCTATACAATTAAATTGGTATCCTTAATGCCAAAGCAAGCATTGATTAAATGATAACTTTTTCGTAGAGTAAAACCGCATCATTAATTAAAAGTACAAAACAAATGTGTACTGTTAACATACTAATTACAATTCTATTTGTCAGGAATATAAAGAAAAAAAAATGAAAATCCCGTCGGGTTTTGATATCTTTATATAATAATATTCTTATAATAATATGTTGTTAATGTTGTACTTTCATTCAACAATGGTGAAGTGTTTTATATAGTTGGAGTATATCTCCCTGCTGATAGTAATGTAGATACTTATATACAAGAGCTCAACTTTATAGAAAGTTTATATTGTCATTATAGATCCTATGTTAATGTTATTATAGCAGGTGATCTCAATGGTAGTATTATAAGTCATCTTAACACAAACATGTTTCCAAGACCCATCTGTTAAGGCAATTGGCAACAAATATCTCATGTTCTGTGATGCACAGGCCTCCTCTAGTCTAGACTCTATAGCAGTATAAAAATTGCAGCACTTGCACTCTCTTGCAGTAGGCATAATAGCAGTATGCATAATAGTGTAATTTTCACAGGAACACCTGTATTACAAAACGAATGCATGGAAATTCATTTACATAGGCTTGACATGTCACAAACAATTACGAACACTAGGCTTACTAAATTTCTATGCCACTCAACCCCGTCTTCCTATCCCCAATCCATTTCGATCTCGTTTCGTACACCCCCACACCCCCCTTTGCTACTGTTTACATTAATCAGCGACATGTATACGTCAGTAATTTAACATATTTGTTTCTTTCATTCTATTGAATTACTTTATCAGTATTTATTTTTATCCAGTAGATTAATCATTTACTGTATTAAGATGCATTTACCAGCCCATGTCTGAAGGTATATTTTCATTCTCCGTTGGGTCTTCGTCGTCAATTTCGACGGCTCCGAGTCACTGTCTTCATTAAAAATCTGTTGGGACGGTCCTTTTCTTCGTAGAAGTTCGTATTGATTGAGCCGTACATTTAAATTAAGGCATATGTCTATTTCTGGTATACTTTCGTCCGAGTCACTGTCGTTGGATTCGAAATCAACCCGCGACGCCATATTCCACTAAAGGGCAGATAACTTGTTTCAAACTTTTTACCTGCTCTTTGCGTTTTCGTTAATGTCTACCTGTGCATCAATAAGGTGACAAAAATAAAAGTGTGGTATTTTTTTTTAACGTAAACTTACTAAAAACGCATTCTTATAAAAAAATAAAAACCGTTTTTGTTGATCTTTAACAGAGTATTTTTGTGGGAACCCGTTTAACTGACCTATAACCTATAAATAAAGTCAAATAACAATTAACTTATAGTAAATTATTGTTAAAATACTAGTATGGAATAACCTATTACATGTAGTTTCATTAGAAATTAACACTTACAATAGCATGCTCGATATTTATCGCTCCCTATCTAACTATTCCTCTGTCCGTATCTGTATATGTCTCACCTTTTTCTTTTTAAACGACGAGTCTATATATAAACAAGTTAGTGCAGAATAAGAAAGAAAAAGATTTCATATTTGCCTTTTTTTAATTGTGTGTGTGATTGTGCTCTTTTTTTTTTTTTTGGGGGGGGGGGGTGGGGAGGTGCTTTACAGTAACATCTTTTTGAATTATTATTAAGCGTATTTATACCGTAAGCTTTTTGCATGATTTAAGTCTTACTTGCTCAAAACTTCATTCTGCTTGGTACTGTTAGAACAGCACAGTTCTGATGTTTAGTGTGAATAACACATTTATCTTTGAAATAATATACAAATCATTGTTTCAAAGCATATTGTTTTTTTTTTCTTTTTTTACCTGAAATCGCTTACTGAGGTGTCGTCTGAATATATAAACTGACTAAATGTAATAAAGTTAAAACATTAAGTAGGGAAGTAAAACTGGTATCGCATTTATGTATGTGTTATGCTACGTGTCATTTCGTTTTCATAACGTGTGAAATAACAACGCGTGTATTTTCCAAGATTTCTTTTTTTTTTTCATTCAATGACCAGATGCGTCCACAAAGAGGAAATATTGTTGAAGGTCAAAACATGAATTTTAGTTCAACGTACGGGATTTACAAACAGGAAACTGGTATCATTTTATCCTTAACCAAACTAAGCTCAAATAAAGAGTCAAAATACATCACGACTGGCACTGTATATTTAAACAAATGGATTGCCTCCTCAAATATCTGAATATAAATTCAAAAAATAAAGTGCTTTGTAAGTTCACTTTGCGTTTAGACCGTAGAGCTTAACAGATAAGTTAATATGTAGGAATGTTGGTGATTTCAAGAGTGTAATTTTTTTTACAAACAGGAAACTGAAAAATATATCCTTATCTAATCTAAAATGAAATCATGAATATAAACGCATCACGACTGGTACTGCATATTTAAACAAATTAATTGCCTCCTCAAATATGTAGATGTAAAGTCAAAAGTTAACTGCTTTTCATGTACATGATCATATTGTGTATAGACGGTAGATCATGTTTCAGATCTGTTTTTATGTAGGAATTTTGACGATTTCAAGCGCGTATGGTAAGTTTAAATAAGATCATCAAATTTTGATACATATTTTAAATTATTTTTTTCAATCTAAATGTACGAGTTAACAGTTAAAACTAAAGGGGTGCAGGGAAAGAGACGGACTGAGTCAAAAAGCAGTAACATTTTATTAATGGTCCATGTGTCTTTTTAATATAATAACTGTTATCGTATTTGCAAGAAAAATTAACATTTCCGTAACACTGGTTGTGTGTTTTTTCTCATTCCACCAAGTAAAATAATATGTTTTACGGTGCGACCATTGGGGCGAGCGCAGCATTTGTTCAAATAATGAATTATGATTAATTAATAAAAATAAAAGTATCAACGTAACGTACATGAATTTGAATGAAAAATAAAATATAAACATGCCTATTTTTTCTAGTAAATGTCATTATTCGTAATTTATAAGATCGTTTATTTATTTAAATAGAATTTATCTCAGATACAATGTTGTTGAATAATAAAGATTTTTACATAATGTTTATTGCAGTTTATTTTCTCTTTTCTTGCAGCAGACATTTTTCTTAAACTTATATATAAAAAAATTACTTGTCATAGAGTCCCCCCCCCCCGTTTAAAAAAAAAATAATTAACGTTTAAAAAAAAACCATTTGCTGATCATATAAGAAAAACGGTTTTGGACATGTGTCTTTTTAATATATTAACTGTTATATTTGCAGGAAAAATAACATTTCCGTAACACTGGCCATGGTTGTGTGTTTTTTCTCATTCCACCAAGTGAAATATAATATTTGTTATTTATATCGATTCGACTTTATAATGATAATCGTATGTAGTGTTCAATACATATAAAACGACATTTTTTTTTAAAAACACGATTAGTGCTTTTATTAGTTCTATATATAGTGCGTTCATTTTGACAGTCAATGTTGCACTCAACAAACCAGCATACCAAAAGTACCCCCTGTTACTAGGCAACGATACATACATTTATGATGCAAACAACGCTGTTGATGGCCGCAAAACTAACATGAGTTGGTATGGAGGTCAATGTGCTGTATCAGCGTTATACAAACGCACTGCCACCTGGTGGGTGAACCTGACTAGCGTACACAGTATCCATCACATCGATATATACTTCATAAAAGGTAATGCACCTTGAAAACACAGCCTTTTAATTCATTATTATGATTTAAACAGAACCGCAAAAACACATTAATTTTAATTTTGAATGAATATTTTGATTTTACGTGTGTACTATATCAAAACAATTAAAAATAAGTTTGAATAAATTATTCAATAGGCAGCACTTTTAATGGTTATTTAAACGTTGATAGAGTAGGTATTGTTTATTACAGTATTGGTTAAAAGCTATCTTGTAGTGATATAAATTTGATTTAAAATAAAACAGAATAGTAAATGGCACTTAATATGTCATTTGGTGGGATACGTTTTGAGAGCCATGTGATATGTGTTGATAATACACCCGAATGGAGGTCATTGGCAAATTTCAATATCGTAAGGGTATCTTTATTTGAATTTTAATATAAAAAATGAAAATGAAATTTTAGCCATCTGTTACATTTAAAAAACAGACACGAGAAAAACATAGAACTTCAATATTACATTATTATTGACGAAATTTTGAAATCAAAATAGATTGTTTTACGAAACACTTCAAATAAAAGGTTAAAGCACTCGGAAAAGCGTACATGATACTGTGAGTAGTCCATCGGTTTGAAAATACAAAGAATCAGTACCAAAGATTTTTTATTCAATTATTTTAAAACATACATATATCTAGTAATATCTTTAAGAGCTATTTTTATATTTATTAAGATACCTTACTATCTATAAATAAACAAAATATTCTTTGACTTGAGTTTTTCAAATACAGGTTCCTACTTTGAACATTATACTGACTGCTTTCTTGGATTTTCGGTGTATGTATCCAAAACAACAAATCTATCAGATGGAAAATTATGTTTGAAAGACGAAAACTTCACACGAAGCACCATTACTGCAGTTAGAATTTTTTGTATTGTTCACGGGCAGTATGTTATTTACTACAATGAAAGACTGCAAGGAGTTATCTATCCTGACGACTATTCGAAGTACGCTTCCACTTGTCTCTGTGAAGTAGAAGTGAATGGTACGTTCCCTTTTTGAAAATATAGTTTTATTGTATAGACTAAAAATGTATGTAAAAAAGCATATGTAATAAATAACATTTCATGTGCAGGATGTCCGGTAACAGGGTTTTACGGATCTAACTGCTCCATTCCGTGTCCAGACGTTAACTGTCAGTACTGTCACATAGAGACGGGCACCTGTCAGGGCTGTAAACCTGGGTACCAAGGTCACACTTGTGAATTAGGCAAGTAATCTAATATATTTATTATCATGAGCATTTATTTTATTAATTTATATGATAAATGATTGAAAATAAAGATTGTAACATCTTTATAATCTAAATATATTTACTTATTCATGCGATTTCAAATATAAAAACTTCATTTTTTGAACACGTTAATGCGGACCAATTTTACAGCAAACATCCTGATTTTTTAAAATAAATTTTAAACTATTCATGCTCTTAATAATGATTGAAGTATTTGTGAAATGAATGCCTTAGTGGCGTAATTTTGTATCAATCATATCATATCTGATATCAACTATATTGTAAGCGATCATGAAAAAAAGAAGTATTTTTAAGAGTGTTTTTAAGAGTGTGTGCTTATTACTTTAGGAAACATAAGTGGGAGCAATTTTCGGATAAAGCTAGTTCCTTACACTGAAAAATATTTTTTTTTAAATTTTGAGTGTATACAGTTACATGATTTTATTCACTCATTACTATATATTTGTACGCATTTTATTTAAATCTTTACCAATATTCTAAAATCATAATCAATGAAACATACACGTTTCTTAAATCATGGAAAACTATTTTTGTACAAAAAGATGAAAACAGATGTATTTTACTGAACCACATATGTATTGATGCATTGAAAGTAAAATATATTAATAATGTTTAAACGCCTTAGCATGTGAAAGCGGATTTTATGGCTTTGGATGTAATGGAACATGTGGACATTGCCTTGACGTGAACCAATGTTCCGATACCAATGGAACATGCTTAACTGGATGTGATGTTGGTTATAAGGGAGAACTATGTAAAACACGTGAACTAATATCAACCAAATACATTCTAAATTTAAAGATGTAGTGTTAGGGGAATAAAATGTTTATATCGCTTGGTGCTAATATATGCATTGCCTGTTTATCGTTCGAAAAACTAAACATTTATATGCCTTGTTTAAAGCTGTTTTATTTAATAAATAGAAGCAATGCATTTGTGTCGATTCTATTTTAAAGCCTGTGACATCAATTTTTACGGTATACGCTGTACTGAAAAATGTGGACACTGTAGTGATGGTAATCTGTGTGATCATATCAATGGCACATGTGCAACCGGATGCAGTGCTGGGTATCAGGGGGATCTGTGTAAATCACGTGAGTAGATATAGAAACAGGACATATGTCAAAGAATAAATTACATATAGATATGCATATACATAATATTTGATCAATCAAATGATTGAAGAATGAATCATTTAGACTGATGTTGATATTTAATTGAATCACAAATCATCTTTTAAGTTCATTATGAAATTATATTATCATAGCTTCTTAGATATAGTGTCAATGCTTTATTCTTGTAAAATGCAGTGTCAATTGCATGCAAATGTTTCCTTTTTTTGTCGGGGAGAGGTGTAAGTTCTAAATCAAACTCCAGTTTTATTCAACGTAAATGGAAACACAATTATTGACACAAACTTGTTGTTTTTGTTTAACAAATCAAATTTCAGAAATAAATATAAAAACAATTGTTGGAATCAGAGACAAAATGTAGTAAAAAAAATATTGATTTGCGTCAAATTCCTTTTATTTATGGAAAATATTTTAAAAAGATGATTGATCAAAGGGAGGCACATTAAATACTGGTTTAGCATAAATAATTTAAAATGTAAGGTGCTATTTTTACATCTTTTTTTTCAAAAGGCAGAATAAAATTATGAACCCTGACCTTTTAAAGAGGGTCAGACATGCGTGTGTGTTCAAATTTGATCGTTATATGGAATTCAAAAAGTGACTAAAATACAATATCACTTTAGTGACTCTCCTTTAGTTTAATTAAAGTTACTCTAATCACTCAAAAAAAGGTAAACGTTTTTCATACTTCACTTTTGATATATTTATTCTTTTATTAAAAGTTGTAATTTTAGAATTCAATGTAGACAAATTTGACCACAGTACATATAACGTAATAAATCGATCGTAAAACAATAATAATAATGTAAAACAAAAACTTTCGTTATAAGGTGTTGGTATTTTCATTTATTTTAGCTTGCAAAAAAGGGTCGTTTGGCATTGACTGTAATGAAACATGTGGACATTGTCGTGACATAAACAAATGCTCCAATGTCCACGGAACTTGCTTAACTGGATGTGCCGATGGTTATGAAGGAAATTTATGCAATGCTCGTAAGTACACAGTTACATGTACAACGAAAGCATTCTTATATAAATCACAGCAGGCAACTTAAAAAAAAATTGTGACGAAAAAAACCCCCAATATTACATACATTGTAGGTTTTACTTGTACAATACAAAAATATATGAGAAGAAGAAATTTACAAATAGGCATAATTTGTTTTTATCATATAATTTAAAAATATGTAATACATGTACAGTAGAAAAGAACTGGGTATCTTTTTATATAGCATCTATATAAGACTATCTAAAAATATTTATTATTTCATAAACAAGGTTGTGTTAGCGGTTCATACGGCTTTAAATGCATTAAAAACTGTGGACACTGCCGCGGCACGAATAAATGCCTTCATATAAATGGAACATGCTTAATTGGATGTGATGCCGGTTATCAGGGGTTCTTATGCAAAACTCGAAAGTACACAATTCAAGAGAAGATGGCAATGTATAGATAAATATGAATTATAATGAATGCATGTTCACATAAATTACTGAACAAATAGAACAACGAAATGAGATATATAAAATTATTGAAATGAGTAATACGATAAACTAGTTTATCAACCATAAATAATAACTAGTTATACTTCTTTATTTATACATTTCTTATTGTTAATACAACCGCCCGTAACAGTTCTCCAAGTATTGAAACATCTAAAATCTCGAATAGCGACGATAGAATTTGGGATTAAAAGACGTCTGCAGCAGCGAACAAAACTATAATAATGTACCTATGAAAATATCAAAATTGAACCCAAATTCCACCATCAAGGTTTATATCTATAAACATACTCGTTTTAGCTTGCAACAGAGGACAGTACGGTATTGACTGCAGTGAAACTTGTGGTAAATGTCTGGACGTGAACCAATGTTTTAATGTCAATGGACGATGCTTAACAGGATGTGAGGATGGTTACGATGGAAATCTGTGTAAAACACGTGAGTAATTATAGATGAACATTAATATAAAAGCATAAAGTTAAAGACTTTTGTGCTTTTCATGCAGGTCAAGTCATTGGCAGTATATGTTTGACATATATTTTGGATTTTCTAGAAGATATACTAGATTAATGATAATATAAATAACAGTATTTGGGCATTAAATCGGGTAATAAATAATGTTAAACATAGCAATCAAACTTTTTCAAAAGATTGTGGTGACGGATTTTACGGTAATCAATGCAACAACAAATGTGGATACTGCCGTGACATCGACCAATGCTCTCCTATAAATGGAACCTGTCTAACCGGTTGTGATGCTGGTTATCAGGGGGGTCGCTGCAAAACTCGTAAGTTGAAATGTAAATAAAGGATTTGTAAACCACACAAATTGTTTTGAATTGTAATTGAAATATACAATCTTAATATCACCTTTATTTGTTCGCCTCACGTTAGCATGCCCTGATGGATTTTTTGGCAAAGATTGTTCAGAAAAATGCATTGCAACATGCGCTGGGTGTAATAGATTCAATGGTTTGTGTGATTCTGGGTGCATATATGGCTGGAAAGGATATTTCTGCAATGAAGGTATGGTCGGTGTGGTAGAATCTTTTTTTTTATATGTATTTTGTTTGTTTTTACCGGTATTATTATCCAATGTAAACCATTTGTCACAACGTCAAAGAGTAGTTGAGTTTAAAAAAAGGAGTTAACACGTGAAATATATGTATTCTATATATATCGAGAAAATGGTATGAATTGTGTTGAAAAGAACGCCTCAAATACACATTCTTAGCTTATAAAAGATGGAGTGGGATTTCTTAGCCCATTGACAGAAGGTATTTTTTACTAGAATATATTTTCGATCCACCTAAGTCCAAAGACTTATAGTTTTAAGGGGAATTTATAGTAAGTCGTGCATTTTTTATGGAAACTGCGTTTGATATCTTGTTATTTTCTTTCAACATTCGTACCATGTTGTAACTTCATTTTAAAGATTGCTGCTAATTTCCAAATGCTTAAGAATATTTACAATGTAGTTGACTTCTGTTACATAGTCAATCATGTAACATATCTTCGGTAGTATGAGGGAGTTGATACATTTCTTTATAATACATTTGGATTGTTTCTATGTTTAAAGTTACTATTTAAAACGGATATTTTTAACATATAAAACATGATTTTTGTTTTTTTTAGTGACATGATTATATGATAAAATTTCGAATAGCAAAAAAATCATTTCGTAGGACAGCTGCGAAATTTACACCAACTATATTATACGTAAACACAATATGTTTGGAAAACATGCTGCAATTGACACCATCGATTACTGCGTGATAATTTTCGCAGAACCGGCAAGCGGCGTGCTATCTTTGAACAAAGTTGCGGCAAAAAAGACACACACTATTATATTATCATAATACGAACTGTGCAAGTATCTCAAAGTAAGAATTAAGAATTGTCTTACTCTCTTTAGGTGGGTAACAGTAAAAAATAATTCAAATGGAATTTGATGTTGGTTCACATGTAAATAATGCGATGCATAACTATTTCTAAATAATATTCTTTTTTTATTATGTTCATGGTCGAATTCAGTCTTATAGGTTTTTGCCTTTTTTGATATCAGTTTAACTTTACCTTTTAAATACTCTTTTCTTGTAAAACTCTGAATCGAATATTTATATCAAAACAAATAACGTTTCTGGAAAATCTAATGACAATGATTGTAGCAACTGCAATCAATTTGTATATTGCTTGCTAAATTGAAAAGAAAACTGGTAGATTCACTAAAACCTTATCCAAAGAAGATGGGAAAACATTAGACAAACCTGCAATTCCGTCATTTGTAAGGTGGCTGAAAGGTTAATGTAACAGATATGCAATTCCAAATGTCCTACATTTACATATATTTTCATTGATGTTACATTAAGTTGTTATGAATCTCTAGACCATGTAATGTGAACACAAATTTACAGACATTGTTTTAAGTATGCTTAGTTTTATTATGTATTCTAATAGTTTTACGTTTTCCTTTTAACATAACTGTATCCATTTAGACCATATGTGTTATAAGTACTTTATCAGCATTCATTTTAGTTAAAAGTATACTGTGTATTCCCTATTGGAGTTTACTTCTGGTCTTGTTCGTCTTGATGCGTGTGCTATTGCTTGGGAGGAATGTAAATCTCCTTTTGGTATGTATGTAAAGGAGCGTAAGCAATCATTTTTGTTATTCGGTCGGATTAAACTGACGCCAAAAAAGTAAGTATTGGAAAAAATGTAATCTAATAAATGCAAATTTACAATCAATAACTATCTTACGTGAAAAAGTTTAAATACATTTATGCTTTATTTGTTGCTCCTTGCTTTTCCTTTGTTTTGTTTTTTTCTTGCAGAATATTAAGTAAGAAGACCTAGGTAGGAGCTCGTTTCCAGATATATCGTAAACATACACTGAAGTGGCGCCTGTGCATACCTAAACATTGAAACAACTGAGACGAGCAATAACTTTGTGTTATTGAGAAGTTTTGTTTGTATATTGACAAAATATTATGCTAAAGCAAATGTTTACCAAACCAACGTTACATCCAGCATTTTTTTCTAATTCCCTGTATTTGTGATAAACCGATTATTTGTATCTATTCATAATTAGAATGGCATTTATATAATTTATATTAAAAAACCCAATTGTTGTTTAGCCTTTATTTGTTAGTAAATTAGGCAAAATCAAATTATGTTCCCATATTTCTTTTTTTGTCAATAATAATGTCTAAATCATTACGTTTTAACCAGCGGTGATAAAGAAGACCCTATTATAAATGTAATTTTTAGACAGCTGGTTATATAAGATGAGCATTATTGTGGTTCCAAACACAAAGATACTCGTAAACTTACTGATAATTAAGCTGTTTCATTTTTGTTCGAGAACGATATTGTTTACTTAGGTTAACAAAATACACCGATTATAATCAAAATCAATTAGGTTTAGGAGATATGAAATAACAGGAAATCTACGACAGTATATTGACTAACAGGTTAAGGAGAAGTTATTTTTGTTTTCTTTCAATTTTTGTTACTGTTATACTCGCACGGATCTTCAAAATCTTCCAACAAAGTTAGTTACAAATGAAAAAAACACTATATGTCTCATACATGTTTTCTGTATTTTACGCAACAAGACAACTTTGAAGAAATCTTAATACTACGCATATAATAACGGATAATGTAAAGCACGATATTAAACATTCACAATGTTAACCCTTTTTATCTACATATGTACCAATGGGCAGAAATGATGGATTTTTACATTAAAACATTTTAGTGTGGTCAAAGTGAACGGCAAGTTTAAATTCTGTACAAGAACTTTTTACTCTTTAGAGTTAACTTTTTACAATGTCCTTGATCAAGTACCAAAAGAAAAGTCTTGACATTACCGTAAACATATAACAAATTTTACATTCCCACACCGGTAAATGCTATTTTTAAAAACAAATTTATTAATATTAAAGCGATTTAGTTGTTCTGTACCAGTTACCGGCTAAGCCCTACCATCAGCTAATAGTTCGGGTTCATAGCACGCGACAATCTGAGGGGGTTTATTGACCAAGTCGTCTGTTTCAAATACAGAAAAGTAAGTTTGCTTGAAAATTTTCTTGAATATATTTTCAACAGGAACTTAAACGATATTATTTTAACAGCTGATTTACTTCTTTGCATTTTCAGCAGTAGGGGGAAAGGAGTTAGAAGTTAAACATTATATATTGATACGATGTTATTATATTCCTTCTTTGATTTGACATATAATATCAATACATATAACAGCTATAAAAAAAGATCATAGTGCAGTTAAACGTCTCATTGCACAGTTATGTATAGAACATTTTAGATAATGGGTATTACCGTATGATAACAAACGAATACTTCCATAATATAAGTTATGTTTTTGTATTAGAACCTTAACGACATTTAGGCTGACACCACAAAGGGCATAATTCAAATTACATTTTGCTTAGTATGAAAATTCATATGTAGTGAGACATCCCTAGGAAGCCGATAACTGGTATTGTACTTATCATAAAAAACTCGGCAAATTCGGAGCGTGCTAAAATGCACACAAAAAATTATGGTCCTAAATAATTATATTAGCTGATCGAAAATAAGAACTTTACAATATAAAGTATGTCAAGTTTTGTGCAAACATATATAAGAAAATGCAAAAATAAAACGTTTATATTTAGCCTATATCTAGTGCAGTATTAGTATTGTTAAAATCAATATGTCGTGGAAATTAGGAGTTAACCATTGGAGATAAGGACACATCACTTTTTGAGAATGTCAATATTGAGGTTTCTTATAAGCTTAATTTGAATTTATGAAAAATGCACAATCTTTTTTGAGCATATTTGTTTATAAACACACGTTTTTCCAACAAATCGTTAAAAAACAACAGCGGTAAATATGCTCTTTAGTTACAATAACATATTTTGAGCTGTCTTGAAAGCAACCGAAGTTCTATTTCCACAATTCAAAATAAAAAATATCAACTCCCAAGCAGAGCGCCTTTTAGTGCTTTGGATCTAAGAAAATGGAATAAAAATTATTTTAAAAAATTGGTAACTGATATAAAATGTATTTCTTGAAAATGAGAAAGTTGCTTACAATCTTACTTGTTGAAATATCCCGCATACATGAAAGTGTCCTCCATACATGTACCTGGATATATACATGCACTTGCACAGAGTTGGCATAATTTTATGAGGTATTTATGAGGTATTAAATTTATATCTAGTTTACATTCCTGCAATGTGTGCTACTTTTCTGCAAACACGGTAATTTGTATTAGTGGTTGCTAAATTGACTTTATAACATCATACCTGCCGACAGAGGAATATACTAAAAAAGGCGTTCATCACTTATTGACTGAATTTGTGCAATTATCTTAATATACTACCCATGTCAGTGTTTATTTTGTATTGGTAATGTAACAGCTGGTCAAAGTAGACATTTAATATATGGAGGTAATCAATTTTAATTGATTTGCAGCAAGCGTGTAACAAGACATTAATCGTGGGGGAAATATAGAAAAGGTACTTCCTAAGGTCAACTATAAAATGTAGCAGATTGAAAGTATATTTCAATGAAAATATATTAAAAGATTGCAAGTAGCAAGAATTATAAATCAATTATACAACATTTTTCCTAATTTAGTAGTCCATGTTTATTTTTCGACAAGAATCACACGCTAATAAAAAAAAGTATGTTTCTGCTGGTTTCTATTCTAGTATACCTGTTTTTTTGCTTTAAAATGACATGGTATACTATTTGTGGATTTATTTCTTTCTCCAGAAAACAAGACAATACAGTCACTTGTCTAAATCACTTACTTTTCCTGATAATTAATTAACTAACCAAGCATTCTGAGAGTATTGCATAAGCAATACAGGTCCCCTACCGGTTTGTAGAAATTTGTGAAAACAATGCACTGATATGCAGAATATCATTTCTTATCGTCTTCTGTACCCCAACTCAACAGACCAACCCGAAACCGAACCCAACTGCTTTTATACAAAAACAAAAACAAAAAAAGAAACAAAAAAACCCCCAAACTTTCGATTAAATTTACATCACAATGCTTGACACTATTTTATAGAACTTATTTGTTTGTTAGAAACAATAAAAGGAATGGTCCAAAAAATGCACGATATTATTAATGGCTACATACTTTCCTCGTTTATTCAATACACACCGAACCCGATCATTAAAGAATTGGAATATAAAAAAAAATAATTTTACCGAAAATATGTCAACCAGACCCTACAAAAGTGTAAACTTAATCCATAGTTTGACATTTTGAAGCTGTTCAGCAATTTTCATATTATTCCTCAAACGCATAAATAAAAGAAAGTGTGGAAAACTGAAGTGAGATAGATAGACAGACGGACTGACGGACGCAGAGGAAAGATATAGTCCCCTCCGGTGAAAACCGGTAGGGGGCTAATTATAAAACCTAATTATCAGTCTAAATTATAAACCAACAACTACACAATGGCTTGGTTATTTACAGTTATTTAATACAACACAATGAATTATTTCTTTAGAAAATGTCTTATATTTATGGGTTTTTTAAAATCACGTAAAAAGGTTATTCAGGTTATGAATTAATTTCACAAAATTAATTTCACAATAAAAGTTGGAGGCCAAGTGTCGGCTATCGATAATCACGAAATATATTATTTTAGAGTAGCATGCAATTAGTACGAAAGAACAACTCCTTGTAATTGTTTTTACGTTAAGTTATTGGCTACGTAAAATGAAACCAATGAACTGGACTGTACACATTGTAAAAAAGGAAATTATTGATTGATACGTAAAATTAACCAATGAATTAGTATGTAAACATTGTAAAAAAATAATTGAATAAAACAGTATATATAAAACACACGAAGAAAACACAATTTAATATTGTAAATGTACGATATAAGATACACCGTACGATATCAATATGAAGCAGCTTCTCTGTATGATAATCTTCCTGGGTTACCAGTGCTTTACTAATTGCACTATAACTTGCAAGGATCCGAATGGAAAGGATGTTGATTGGTAAGACTGTATCACGTTTTGTATGAAAAAAAAAAACAATTCTGTTGTTTTTCCGTGGTTTTGGTATATGTATAATGAATTTATTTCTTTATTTTTTTTCTTTTCTTTCTTTTTTCTGTAATATGGAGTAAAGATAATGTCAGCTTATTCTTTGATCAAAATATTAAAACAAAAATGTTAGTAAAAAAAATGTGTTTGACAATGTTAAATTTCTTACATTTAACATAGTACGTAGATAACCATAATCCTTGCAGCAGCTAATGTAATTTACATGTATCTTTTTGTGAAAAAAAAAACCTTCAGAAAGTTTTTAAAGTGTCACAAATTTTTGACTGGTAAATGTTTAACGAGATATACTTCTATTTTGCCAAAGTCAACATATTTCACTGATATAACTATTTATTAATCAATGAGGTCACATTGCAGACCCAACATTTTACGATATGGTGTAACATCAACTAATTGTTATACTATTTCTTTTTTTAAAAATCCCGTATATATATTGAGTAGGCACTGACATATTTCTTAGAAAAATAACATTTTCCAATTTTCAATTTGAAAGTCAGTTTTACTTTATAAATTAAACAAATGCCATACGTAAAAGTAATGAAATAATAGTGAGTCGTAATGTTAAATAACATACCTGTCTTTAATTATTTCATTTATACTAGGTTCATCGTTTACAAAGTTCCAAAGTTAACAAATGCCAGGAAGTATCCTGTTTTGACGACAGGAACTGAGTTTTTCT
>NW_026441686.1:0-30000 GCF_025612915.1 Magallana angulata
ATGTATTCTGATAATGATCTGTTCATGTTAATTCATTTAGTAAATCTAAAAAAAATCATAATAACTTTTTTGATGGTTACAAACAGAATTTTTCACAAAAGGTCATAATTCCAGAATAAGGGGCAACACTCAGTGGCAATGTCTGCAGTTCCAGGGATTTCCGCCGATGGTTTTGTACGCCTGTACGGAGATCCCTGCACAACTCCGATGGTACCACTGCTGGCATCCATCACAGCAAAGCCAAAGGAGGCCTCTTCTCCCTTTCTTTCCACAAGTGGCACAAAGGTCCTTAAAAAAAGAAACCATACTTTACTAATTTGGCACACTCTCATCTAAATCAGCATTTAAATCAAATCCTACGTTTTTCACGTAGTGAATTCGCCATATACACACATTCCTATATTTTTATAACTATACTGAGTACAAGACTAAAATGAATAAAATGGATAACAACATTTTCTGATATGCCAATTAAACTCGATCTGCTTTATTATATACTTATGTATGGAATAAGAAATCATTCTTTGAGGTGATAAGTTAAGTCCAGAGTGTGGTCAAATCCAATAAATTAAGCCTGAAGGACTTTATGCTAGATTCGACCATGCTTTAACCAAAACTATCACCTCATAATAATGACACCTCATTACTTGGTTATATTGCCAAGTTCTTCACTTTAAAACAACATTTCAAAAGCACTATGATTTTATGTAGCACATGCAAAGTATTACTATGCGGCGCAGCCAATACAAATTCTTGCTTATATTATAGGACATGCCCATTTTGTGTTGCTCATCTTTTATAAAATTATTGGGCTATAGGCTTCAAAATTGATTTGTAATGTTATCACTAACAAAGACAGTTGAAAATGGAAATATTGTATAATTAAGCTTTTAGAATGTGTTTTCATTAAATAGTGATCTCTCACATCAAATTGATCTAAACATTCATTATGTTAGTGGAAGCATTAGCATACTTACACTCATCGGTACCCTCTGAACAGACGCCAGAGGCAGTCTGGGTGGGGAGGGGAGGGGCTCATCTGCTTGATGTCCTTCTTCTATTGGGGTGCCCATGTCCACTGACATATTCCCCATCATTTCAATGAATGGTGGGGGTGGAAAGTCATTGGAGATTGACCCATTTAGTGATGGTAGAGGTGGTGGTGGTGGAGGAAGGTCACCCATGTCAAAGGAATCCTGTTCCGTGTCCGGGGTATCTACTACAGAGAATTATTATATTCGTTAAATTTTCTTCAGAGTTTAACTATTATGAAGATCAATAGCTCATGTTACTTCAATATTAAAGTGTCACTACTAGATTTGGTGTCTCTAATCAATTTGCATTGTTATCATTCCATTTAAAAGAATTGTCTTGATGATTTAATTTTGAGCCCAACTGTATATAATTATAATTTCAAATCATGTTACCATTGTCCTCGATCTCTGGGAAGGTTGTTTCCTTCACTCTGCAGGTTTCTTCAACTTCAACGTCAGATTCTACAATAACAAAAAAAATGGATATCAATGATCTGTACACTCTGTTTTTAGTCAAAAAAAGAGCAGCACATTAAGGAGGATTGATGGTCAACAAATTAACCATCAGATCTACCTGAAACTTTCACATCTGACAATATGACCATAAACTAATATTGAGAAAAGTGAAAAAGTCGAATATTTATGCTTTCAAATTTGAGCATAATGCCATATATCATACTGAGAGAAGGTAAATATAACCTAAAAACGGACACTATTCTCCAGCCCTCTGAACTAAGAGTAAAAGATTGGGGTCTATTCTGAACAGAGTACCACACTAGATAACTGAACAATTGGGTTTCTTTTTTAAGTCATGAATCAATTGCAAAAAAACTTGATTGAGACAAATGATTATAATTTCAAATCATGTTACCATTGTCCTGGATCTCTGGGAAGGTTGTTTCCCTAACTCTGGTTTCTTCCACTTCATCGTCAGATTCTACAAAAACAAAAAAAATGGATATCAATGACTTGTACATGCTTTGCTTTTAGTAAAAAAATGTGCAATATCGAGGAGTTGTATGAAAAATCTCAAAATTATTTTCTATTCAATAAAATATAATTCCTCTGAAGGAGCTCATCATAAGAACAAATGCATGAAACTTAAGTGTACACTACTTCTTATAAGATCACCATAAGGAAAATTGAGACTGCTCTATAATATGGTTTGTGTATCTCTTTTAAATTACAAGCTGACCTTGATGTAATATATCACACTATAAAGCAAACAATGAATCTCTGTTAGGAATTACCTGAGGTAAGGCATCGAATGGTGTCTTCAGATAAAACACTCATGGGGATTTTCGCGACTTTCCTCACTTTCCCCATAATCCTCCCTGATTTGTTGATCTCTGCCCCAGGCGTGTTTTTTAGGACAGCAACCACTTCAGAAACTGCAATGTTCAAAGCTGCTGCTGCTCTGGCCTTGTCCAGCAGGACGGAGTCCTCCAAACATCTGAGGATGTCTTTTTTCACCTAGAAAATTGAAATATAATGTAAGAGAAGGTGGATATGTTTGGATAAATATGGCAGATATAATCATTACTTTTAAAGTGTATTTTATATTTCTAGTTATATGACCTTTTAATATTTATTAATAAAGACATGAACTCACATGTTGGCACAACCCTCCAAGTTCTTTCAACATTCGATTTGCTGCTTTGGATGGTTGGTGGTTCAAAGTTGTATTTTCGTGGTAGGGCAGCAACACATCCTTCACATATGCCCTGACTTGCTGCCACAAATGCCCTTTCTCTGTAACCTCCAGCATCTAAATAAAAAAATTAATGCATTAATTTTCTGTCTATTACTAGTACTGGTATATATTTTCTCATGTTCAGCTTTTAATGAGGCCGACTTTAATTTTCACTGCCTGTGGTTTTGCCTTATCTAATGAAATACAGTGTATTTATACTTTTTTTTATGAATTTTTTCCTATATCACTCATAAAATTAAAAGTAAGTAACAAAATACAGATAAAAATACTTCGATTTGGAAAGGGAAAATGTTCTTTCAAATGATTTTTCCAGTGTATGGTAGGTGAGCATTGCCATTGTGTTTTTGACATTATGATAAAAAGATTAAGCTTCGAAGTATGTTAAAGGAAATAACACAACAAAATATGTAAACACATATTTCAATTTGAGGAAAATCACTTGTTATGTATGCAGCTAATGCCATTGCAATTTTTTTCTTCGTTTAGCGTCCACCCAAAACTCAAAAACCTATCCTGGCCTATATAAGCATAATGTTATCTTGTAGATTTTATATAAATTAACTGGAATACAAATTAAATTTTTTTATATCAATTCAACAGGTTTTTCATTACCTTTTTGCAAATAATCAGAGGGAGAGCAATGCCCTCTGCAACTCTGATGTCCAGTCCTTCCAGATAAGACAGCAATCCCGATGTTACGTTTGCAATCTCCTCCGCTTCAATTTCGCTGGCCATCAACTTAAGGGAAATGAAAGCAGAGGAGGCTGCAATTGCTGCCTTAGTAAGAACTGCAAAGGTGCCTGGTTGGGGGTTGGCCTTGGGTCTTAAAAAGACTATGACGAACAGCCTGGAGTGATACCTTCAAAATTAAAAGTATTTCATTAGTAAGAGATTATTAAAATTGTCCCAATAACAATTTACCTGGCCAATGTTTTACATCATTTTCTTGTTTTTTGTTCAACTATGATATAAACCTTCAAAACTGTTTATACCATGGAAGGCAGGAGCCTTATTTTTGAAAACCATTGAAGGCCTTAGCAAAATACTGACATTTTTTAGGAAAGTTATGATTCATCATTTTATTGTATTTGGGCCACAGTTATTATTTACCGGTACTTATGATGCATAATATCTTGAATAGGACTGGCCAATCATTATAACTATTTACCAACACTATACAGTAAAGCCCTCCCAAATTTCAAATAATCTCTATAAATTATTGTCATTCATTGAAAAAAAATAGTAGTTTTTGACAGATAGGACATGCTTACTTTTCCATCTGATGGATGTCGAAGTTGGCTGTCACAAGGCACGCTGTCTGTGGGAACTGGTGTCCTCCCGATTTTCCCCTTGCTGCACCATTGGCCAAGTCCACAGCAACCTGTTTGACATCTGCTACTGAAGTAGGGTCATCCCATACAAAGGGAAGGGTGGACTTAGCAAAAGCATCCGTCAGATAGGTTAGGGTATCTCTGAAAATGATACATTGAAGTCAATATTTAAGGTTACATTCAAAACAAAAGCTTGAATAAATACTTGAACGACCTCAATGGTTAATGCATCAAGTAATAATGGCATGGAAGTTGGATATATCCATGTACTTATCACTTTACCAGCTACAATTGAAAACTAAAGGATAAAAAATCCTAATCAACATTTTACTACCGGTATTTTTTTGTCTTTGGTTTTTTTATATATATTTTTTTAAGAACTAGTTACCAGCAATAACTATAACAAAGTAGAAAAAAAATCATGTTCCAAGTTTTTGTGATTATTAGTGATTATTAGGTCATTCTGTTTTATATCATATATTGTTAGAGTCAGATGTGTAAAAGGTTTTTCTAATTACCTGCTGGTGATGGATTCATCCAAGGAAAGCCCACTGAAGAGTCCTGCACACTGTGCAACCAAAGTCTTTCCTACTTTAGGTGGTCCAAATAGAAGGGGGAGGTTAAAATGTCCCAACTTGGCCAAGATGTCTCTGCGAAGGACGAAAAAAAGTTTTAGTCAATTGCATACAGTAAATGTATACCATATTGTCTTAAGGGGCATGGTCTTGATTTTGGTCAAATTCTATTTTTTCTGTTTACTTACAATGCTTTAGGAATGCATTCCCAATATTCAAATGAAATTTGAAAGTCAGTTGTAGAATTATAAGCAGGATACATGGCTCACAGTTTTTGTCAAAGCTCATATGCCCTGTTTTTGTTTACATTATATGTTCAATATACCTGTATAAAATCTAGAAAATCATTTTCAAGCTAATTTGCATATCTTCTTAATAAATTTGAACATAAAAAAACAGGTCCTTATGTTTGACACATTGATTTTAGGTGTAAAACTGGAATTTTAACTTCAACATTAAAAAGTTAAAGCTTTGTTTACATAGCAAAGAAATGTAAAGCTTTGTAACTTTCAGAATGACACTTAAATGTTGGTTGCCTATTAAAATGCCTTTCGAAGCGTAGTACAAAAATCAAAATTGATAAAATAATTTTTGACCAAAATCGTCACCATGCCCCTTTACGAAAAATTATTGTCATTGAATGTAAAAGCCACATTTCCAAATCAAGCATTTCAATGTTTCATGTATCTTCTTTAATATATTTATCTGGTTTGCTTCAGATAAGATTAACACACATCTCTGGATAAAACCTGTTATTGTTTTACAGACACCATCTTTGATCTTAACAAAGCAAATGTTTGTGTCCTTGACACACCCCCCCCCCCCCCCCCCACACACTTTATAATAAATCTGTCAACAGACAGTAACAAATCATATACGAATAAATGTAAATCCTGACTTAATGTACAACAATATTTTTTCTGTTTTAAGGTTTAAGGTTGACTTCATTAAACCTGATATCTTATAAGATGAAAAAGCTGTCATTACTAGATTTACACATTCTCAAGTTTTTAATTACCTGTAGTTTGCCATCATCAGCATGCAACTCAAAGAGAGCAGGGCTGGGACAAAGTTGTCTCTTAGTTGTGTGTGTGCCAACTCTATGAACCTTGATAAAGGATTAAGGCCAGGAGGTTCGGCAAACTGTCTGGCCATTCCTTGGGGTGGGCAGCCAGGCCATCCTGGTATCCACATGAATGGGTTGGAAGCTGGTGGAATCTTAAAATAAATGGATTGAATTACTATTGGTTTTAGGAGGCTAAATATTAGGGGATATATATCCACTTTTTCATAATTATACCCCTGGAAGCTAATGATTAAACACTTAAATTTGGCTCTAAGTGGACATAAGGACACAGTGTCAATTAAATAGTTTATCTCGAAATTCAAGTACCGTATTTCCTTTAAGGTGCCTCACTACACCTTGAAATAATATATGTCAAATAGGGGGGGGGGGGTGTGCAATTTTGGATAACAAATGATATTTTCAAAAATTTCATTCAGTAAACATAAACAAAACCCCAGGCGGATATGAACTCTTGATCTGCGGTTCATAAGCCTGATACTTTAACCACTGAGCTATGACGATATACATCTGAATCAATTGATACAAACAGTTTAACAAAATATTAAAATTACAATCTTGTGACGTAGTGTCTTAAAATTTTTAAGTCTAGGTGTAGTGAAGTACCTAAACAATAAATCATGCTTAAACCTAGGTGCCCGAGAAGGGAGACTTTGCTACATTAAAAGCTTAAGGGTCATTCGTGATAACTGTCATGCATACAACATGTAATTAAGTCTAGAGGAATGAAAATCACTCTGCTCAAAGCATCAAATCATTATAAGCATGTTTGCTCTAACTGTGTTTTACTGTTCTATGCCAAAATTTCAGATTCAAATGCTAAACACGTGTATTAATATTGAGAAATATTACCGGGGGTACAACTTGATATTTAATTTATTTATTAACTATCTATATACCTTAATACCACGGTTGTTCAGAGCAACATCAGGTGAAATGATGCAAAAACCACCCTCTTGGTCACCAACAGTTGTCAGTAGCTTCCTGACCATGTTTTCTTTAGCGAACAACTCTTCTGTTAGCATGTCCAGAAGGTCATACAGCTGGGCTGGGCTGAGTTTACAGTGCAATGCCCCTCCTCTTCCACCTTGGAAGGTCTGGTTCAGGGCTGTAGTTAAACTATGGGAATCCCTACAATCCTTCTGGCGGAACCATGCTCTTCTACAATGCAAAGAAAACCTAACATGAGACACTTTTTATATCTTAGTTTTAGTACCAAATTTCTTTTATTGTTGAATTGATCCTCAGAATTAAAATATTTTAAGGTATTCAATGTATAATGAAGGGATATTAAACAATTTTGAAGCATTTAAACTAGTTAAATATGTATTGCTTAATAACAATTGTTACAGGGCCATCCCATTGGGTTAATTATCTTTAATAAGTGTTGGATGAAAAATGTGGTATGAAAGGTTTGATAACGCAGGCGTTGTAGCCCGGTTTCCCAAGAGTATCATTTTAGCTCGTTAGGCAAGTGAGAGAGAGCGAACATGAGTCTATAATTTCTGAGTTAATATCTGTAGTTGTCATTGGTTTATTGTGCATGATATAAAAGTTCTGAGAGATGAAAGTGAGCAGTTGATTGAGTTATGGTTGAGTCTGAGGAGTGAGAGATAATTGGTATGGCCATACCCAGGGAACACGTGGGAGACAGAGGAGAATGAGTTTGGATGTTAAAGAGTGAGGATGCATTTGTGATATAATCTGTGTTTCCTATATATTGTGTAATTTGTGTAATTCGTGTTTGTTGTAAATATGTAAATAAACTTGTAAAATATAAACAATAGTTATCAATCAGTGCCGGTGACGGGGAGGACCCCCGTCACATATTATGGTGGCAGCGGTGGGATAACTAAAGGACAAAGGAACAAAATGCCAAAGAAAAAGAGGCAAGAGCTTGTCGAAGAAATAATTGTGAATGAAGTTACACCAGAGCCGAAGTCATAGACTCTAGTTAGGCCAGTACCTTTTTACGGAAAGTTAGACGAAGATGTTGATTCTTGGATTAAAGACTTTGACCGGATCGCCAGAGCAAATTTCTCGAGTGATGGCAGGAAGTGTGTCACAATACCGGTGTTCCTTCGAGACCAGGCAGCAGATTAATTATTATGAATCGTTAGATGATGATTTAAAAGATGATTATCGCTCTGTTTGTGACTCTCTCCGGGAAAGGTTCATCCCAAAAGAGCTACAGTCATTGTATTACTCAAACCTCTTTGGATACAGACAAGCAGAGATCCAAACTGCTGACGACTATGCCGCAAATATAACGAAGCTAACCACACGTGCGTACATGGACATGCCAAGACGACAAAAAGAAACTCTTACCAAAGAACATTTCATTCAAAGGTTAAGACCTGAAATAAAAAGGTTTGTTCTACTTTCAAACCCAAAGACTTTTGAGGAAGTTTTTCGTCATGCGAAAACAGAGGAATGAAACAACTCTCTTGTGGACGACTCGAGGACAAGAGTGGCAGCTATGTCATGCGATCCTAAGAGAACAGAGGAGCTGGAGAAATCCATCGCAGACCTCACAGCCCAAGTATTAGTGATGGCTACCTAGATAGGGCGCATTTCTTCCCAACGACAATATGCCTCAAATACCCGGGGGCAGAACTTCCGAGGATCCTGGCGAGGAAGAGGCCGTGGACTGCAGCCCAGGTCTGACCGGAACCTTAGGACGACCTTAGGACGACGGATGGAAGGCCAATCTGCAACAACTGTCAGTGGGTAGGACATATCGCATTTCGATGTAAAGTACAAAATACCAATTCGGGAAACTAAAGACCGCCCCTTTGTGTGGAGGTAAAGGATTAGCGGAAGTCCTCCGAAAGAGAGCCGGTTGCGCGAAGTGAAAGAATTCGATTCCTCTGGGAATAGTGAAAATAATATAATTGTGAAATATGTATGTGAAAATATTGTATCATGTCAGTTGAATCCTAAATTTTGTACCGCCAAAGTTTTAGGAAATGTGAATGATAAAAGTGCTTCAATGTTGATCGACACCGGATCCAGTGTCACAATTGTGAGTGATAAATTCGCAGACCAGGGTACCATGGCGCCCGCTGGAGGGGTGAGCATTACATCATCTACGGGCAAGCGAGTCGATTTAATTGGAAAATGTGACTTTCGAATTAGAATTGGCGAAAAGACATTGTTTACAATGCATTTGTTGCTAGGAATTTCCCATATAACTGTATTTTAGGACTAGATATTCTTAAAGATTGTGCATGTTACATTGATATTGCAAATGATTCTTTGTATATAAAAGGTGAGCGCGTCTCATTTAGTCCTGATGCGAATCTAGTCAGTGAGAGTTAGACTTCAATGCAAATTTTCAAGGTGTAATTAGTTGGACCATTATAATCAAAATTTTGAAAATTCCTTTAGTGGAGTTTTTTTTATTTGATATCACCTTATAACAATGATATCATAATTAAGAATATCGGACCAAACAATTTTTAGGTACAAAATGTGGTTGTTATACATCGAATACCTTAAAGGTACAATTTTTATTATATTGACATTTTAAGATCATTGACTTTATGTATCCCTGAAACAATAATTTTCGTTTAATTCACGAAAACTGATGCCTGAGAATATTGGTTATGTGTCGAGGCTGGATGGTCAGCAAAATAATCACCATGCAGATATATGATTTGTTTTGCTATAAAATATTATTTAGCAAAAAATAATTCTTTGAATTTACTTTTTAAATTTGGGTATTTTTCTATATTCTAAAATTAACAAAATTGATAATCCTCTTCTTTTCTATAACACTTGTGTCCTGATCTTTGAGATAAAATTGATAGTGATTCCCATGATTTTGTGTAGTATTTTACACTCGATATCTATTTTTTAATATATTCCGTACAGTGGCTGTTGTGGTCAATTAAATAATTGACTTGATGTTAGTATTGATAAAAAAGTTGTCATTTAAAAAGTCTCTTTAAATTTGTTGTATTTTTTAAAGCATTAATGCTAAATTTGACGAAAATGTATAAATATTTGGGAAATGTGTTGAGCGACCAATTACATCATAAACTTATATGAAAATGCATTTTAATATTTGTTAAATATAATTGTTAAAAGCTATTCAAAAGGTATGCTTTTCTTTTCTTTGTTTTGATCCCCCCCCCCCCCCACCATGAATTTTTTGTACTCTATTACTCACACCGGTTTAAATTTAGAGGCAGAATGTATTTCGAATTTAATCATTCATCAAATAAATTAAATTCTTCTCCGTGCCATGAAGGCGCATAGGGTTGGTGCTTATCCCTGGTTTCCTTATTGCTAAGTGAATGAGAGACAATTGACTCAATCCCACTGGATGGGACACCAGTCCATTGCAGGTTAACTTCCAGTGTAAATCCTGTACCCAATTCCGGCTGGGTGGACTGATACAATGAATATAAAGTGTCTTGTCTAAGTGTACCAGATTTGGGGTCAATGACTTTGAAATGTTGTTAAATACCTTCAAACAATTTGATAATTTTATGACCGCAATTAAATTGACATCCACAACCAAAGTATTTTCTTTAAAGCAAATACATGCAATAATTAATTAACCGAACAAGGTATATGTAAATTATAGATATACACATTTAATAAATAAGAGCTAAATAATACTTTATCAAATCTATTTAGCTTTAAAGTTAAAATACAAAGAAAAAGTACTCTTTCAAGATCTCATATGAATGTTATATGCCTAACGACAAGAACCACATTCTGGGTACTCTTAATTCTTTATTCTACAAGATTACTTACAGGTATATTCGCGATTCCGTAGTTTTGTGTCAAATTGCAAAATATTAAATCGTGATCACCCATTTTTCCTATAGCTCAAAACTGTTCAAACAAGAGGACCAATTGGCCACATCGCTCACCTGAGCAACACTGGCTTTAAATGGGCATTCAAAGGATACTGTGCCATGTGGCCCCTCGGTAGATTAACCAATATATATATTGGTTATATATTATATATCATAATAAAAATGAATATCCAAATTTTACACTTATTTTTGCATATACTTAATCTTTGACATATTTAAGTCTATGGAATACCATTTTTACCAAAAATCAGATCATATGCAATATCTATACTACTATATTAAAATAATATACTCAAGTTTTTGGGCTTAAATTTGGAGAAATCGGAAGAGTACTGTCTTGTGTTTTCTACATTTAAAACATTATGGGTACTTGAAGATTACCAATTTGTTTTTATTTTTTCTAAATCAAGCTTTGCTTATTAATAATCAACAAAAATTCCTTTAAAAATTCCGGAACTTATCTGGATTTTTTGGATTTTACAATCTTGTGCATGCGCATTACATTCGTGCTAAATCACGGGAGGCTAAGTTTACGTTTCCACAATATCACATTTGCATCGATAAACTCAGAAAGGATAATACAAATACATGTAAATTTTCATTGAAAATTTGCTATCTATTCTGTTCATCAAAGAAAATACAAGAGATGACTCAAAATTACGTTGTATTTGACTCAGTAGTTCTTGAGAAGATTTTTAAAAATGCATCCCCCTTTTTCTACAGTTTAGAGGTTTTCTCCGCTTTGAATAAAGATTGGTCTTTTATTTCTGCAATTTATGTTTGCCTTCAAATAAGGATGCTTTGTGCCAAATTTGGTTGAAATTTGCCAAGCGGTTTTAGAGAAGATGTTGAAAATGTAAAAAGTTTACATACGGACAGACGGACGATGGACAAAATGTGATCAGAATAGCTCACTTGAGCTTTCAGCTCAGGTGAGCTAAAAATTAAAGCAAGGTTTGCTTGAAAATTAATTCCTCACGTTTAATTAGGAATCTACAGAGCACACCCTACATAAAATCCATATCTAGGTGAACTATTTAACACAGTGTCAACTTTTGGGTGTTTAAATCAAGAACAGGAATTAAATTTATAAAACTTTTTATTTAATTTACTGTGACTGGCTTGTTCGTGTCATAAGATGGCTTAATTAGAATGATAGATTCCATTTAGATACTTCAATTTATTATCCACTTGGTTCATTGTGTGTGTTTGTGAGAGAGAGAAAGAGATAGAGAGAGAGGATCTGAAATTTTTTTCCCAAGGCTTAACAAGACCTTTGTTTGGTAGTGTTTATAATTATAATGAATACAAAATAGTCTAAACTCTTAAACACAGGAAAATTTTATTTGTAAATATAACATTTGAAATTTTCCCAAAATTTCTCATAAAGGTTATATAGATCTTAACATGTATATAAATGCAAATTTGATTACATTCCCGATTGATTTAACTCTACCAGCAAGGTAATATAAAAACCCTAACTTAGGTAAACGTTGTAATTTTGTTAGATACTCGTTCTATGTTTTATTAAATTAATACAAAAAAAAAATAAATTTACTCTCACCCCATTCAACAACGCTCATTAAGTATAACGAAAATAAACAATCTGAAATGTAAGCATAGAATAAATTTGTCTAAATTAGTTAAAAATCCAGAGAATGCATAGTGAATGTATTATTGCATGGATTTTGAAAAACAAAAACCAAAACCCTATTTTAATTTAATTTTTTCCAGTTCAATTATACTGAAAACATTTGTAATCTGTAAATATTCGAAATGCTTAGAGCACATTATATTAACTATAATCAGATACTTAAGGAGGAAAGATCACCAAAAAAGAGATAACCTAAATGTAGTTTGAATACTCACTGTATTTATATTAATGTAAATGAATAAGATCATTTGTTTGGAAATTTTTTGGTTTCAATTTTATTGCCTGCCCTTGTAAATTATTTTGAAATGACGTTAAACAATTTAAGAATTTAAGAATTAAGGTTGCACAAGGCCCCGGAAACCATTATATTGATTCAGCAACTGAAACTTTAATCTATTAAGATTCCTTATTGTTTCTGCAATGCAGAAACCTAAATTGAAATGTATGAAACGTTGTGTAAATCATTATGGGGATATCACCCAGATTCAGCACATTTCCAAGGGGTTTCAGTATGCAAAAACTTTGGGTTGAGATCCCAAATCGTTTACACATCGCTCAAACCAATTATACTAAAATTTATTTGTTTTGAAAAAATATATATAAATTATTTTCAGCAGGCTAAGATAGGTTCAATTTTTACATCATGATCATGATTGTGTAAATGCTTATATGTACAGTAAGTTTCAGGGTGACTAAAATTATATGTATACATCAAACTTAAAATGTGGAAAATTAGGTTATTCTTATGTGTACTTTCTTTGTGACAAATTTAGAATGTATTCTATATTAAAAATAAACTGATCTCTCTCTCTCTCTCTCTCTCTCTCTCTCTGAGTGAACAATGACTGTTATATAACATATACACAGTACTTAGCAGGAGTGTTAATACCTGTCCCTGACAAGAACTTATTTTTCAATTTGTGTGTATCAAAAAAATTAAATTAACCTGTAAAATTATCAATAAGTAAAATGACCCTAGTTGTACATGGCCAACATTTTAAGATGAAATATTTTACTTACAATCATTAATTTGTTATTAGAGTCTAGCAATACATGTATACCTATTTAGTAAGATGCCTTCTTTAATCCTTTAATATCACTTTGATTAAAACTTGATGCACTAGTTATCAAATAAATTAAGATAAAGTTGTTGTAAATGCAACATTATTTTTTTACATCATGCCTGAAATTCTACAGTTTATTTATTTTTGAGGGGAAAAAATATTAGAACATGCTCAATTGCAATTTTAAAAAAAAGGGAATATGCTTTGGTGATAAAATGGGGTTTTATATCTGTAGGTTTGCAGATTATTATTTGTCTGTGGCATTAAGTCTTTCAATTGTCACATGACGTCATTGTGAGCATGCCGGTATATTTTACCGTTATTGGTATCATTATCATTAGTGTAGT
Source organism: Magallana angulata (assembly GCF_025612915.1). NCBI lineage: Eukaryota > Metazoa > Mollusca > Bivalvia > Ostreida > Ostreidae > Magallana > Magallana angulata. Next base: position 13,636 of record NW_026441686.1, read on the forward strand.
CATTAGCCACCCCACCCCCCCCCCAATCCGGTTCCGACGCCTATGTCCATGCAATCATATGCAAATGGTGGTTGGTCTGAACATATTTAAAAATTTAATTTAATATAAGCATGTTGGCGGTTAAAAATTGTTGCAAGTTATTTGAAATATTAACAGCTAGGATCTACTTTCCTTTTCTATGACCAATTTTAAAATATTGTGATGTCACAAAGAATGGGATAGCTGCACAAGCTTTTGCAGATCAAGTTATTTAAGTGTAAAAATAGAGGCAGAAGTGGGTATTTCATTTCACGATTAAGACACGCCTCTATTATAAGATGTAATAAATCATTATATAGGAATTTCATAGTAAAAATTTTTTAAAAATCAAGGACCTTAATTATTTACAAAATGCTTTAAAATTAAACAAGTAAATATAGATTTGTAATACCTGCATGTGTATATATATATAGGCTAAGTATAATTTGTATTTCTTTGTAAGCCTGAGCTTGTTTATTTATGTACTCTTATTTTTGATAGTAATTAAATAGTAAGTAGTTTTTAGTAGAACAATTAATGTCCATTTAATGCTTAAGTATTCACTTGACTTTAACTATACACACACACAACTTGATCTCTCTCATATGGAAAGAACTTATATAAACTATAGATATATAACGGTAAGTCTTAAACTAATCTTAAACTAATCCCATCTCCAGTGATGAATGATAAATTATAAACCAGGTAAAAGAAGACATGATATAAGTCTTAAACACACATGTTTTACAGAGTATCAATCAGGTGTGATGAACAATTTTTTTTTCAGGTGGAAAACATATTTAAAATAGCTTGTGCTTAAAAAATACATACTAAAAGCATAATGAAATTCATTTGATTAAATTGAGAATCATTTAATTGAGCTAGCTATTAATGTTATATGTTTTTCAGCTAATTTTAAAATTCATATGAAAATATATTTTGCTTCCACATATTTTGTATGAGGAAAGTAAGAGTTAAGCTGATTGATTACAAAAATATAACTTATGATTTAGCTTACACATGCACATGTCATATATCTCTGTCTTTTGAAACTATAATAAGAATGATCAGCAAACTATTGTTCATCACCCCTGACTAAGGTTGTCTTAACTATAACACTTACCCGGTGACACCATCAGCTCGAGTAACATCAACCACGAATCCAGGCCCGACTTCAGATTCGACACAGTAGACCATCTTGAAGATGAAGTTGGAAAAGTGGTTGAAAGCGTCTTTAACTAAAAATCCCCACCGGTTGTCGCGCTCTACAATATGCTTAGCCATGACTTCGTTTGGTTTCGAAAGAAATGCTTGTGCAGAATGAATAAAGTGGGAATAATTTCTGACTTTGTCCCACAGTTTAGCCAATCAAAATATGAAAATAATTATATGACCAATCAGATTACAGTAATATTTGAAACATTCTAACCAATGGTGCCTATTGTAGGATACATGATGTGTACTTGGGGTATACAGAGCTGTCACTTATGGTATACCTCCATTACACAACCCCAAAGTTTAACTCTTGTATAAACAATACGGGATCTCCCTACTAGGGGGATCTGTTTCAAAATGACCTCCCTATGTTGTTTTAACAAATAGTAATGGGTGTACATTAATTAAGATCTAACTATTTTGGAAAGTATTTTATCCAATAAATTTCAACTAATTTTTGCATAATAAGGTAATAGTCGATCACCACATATACCATTTAATTTTTGCCTTCTGATATTTTCAATCATTTAAATGAAAAAAAAATTATCATTGGCCTTCTTTTCTCTATTTCCTAAATTAAGACTAAGAGAATTGAACTTATATAAAATTATGAAATATGAACGAATATGTTTCCTTTTTATGCATAATACCCATGTCATTTGGCTACCATGCTTGAACCCAAAGTAATTAAAACTACCATTTTTATTTTCACTTAAATTTTCAAAATTGACATCAATCAATATTTTTGGATCTTGAATTAGGTCAAAACATTAACAATGCATTAGAAAATGTTTTTCATCCGCTAAAGTTTGTCCACTTTAAAATTACAGGTTCCAAAAATCAAATAATGTTTTGGCTTGGTATTATTCTTTCTTTTTTTAGTTCTTGTGGTAAAGATATGTTCCTAAAATTTGACATAACACTCCTCTCATTTCTATTTTCATGGACATGATTAACCTAGCTGAGCTTAGGCAATTTTGATACATGCTGGTGTGTGTGTATATATATATATATATAGGTTATTATGTATCAAAAATGTTGATAGTATGCTTAGTCTGCATGCATGTAACTTTAACTTATATGATAAATAAGATTTGAAAAAAAATCTTTTTTTTTTTTGGTCAGAAGAAAGATTTCTCTTCTAAGGAATATCTAGCAGATCAATTTTTGTATAGGACAATAATTCATTTTTGCTTCAACTAAGGCTTCTTCATGAATTTTAACACAAAAATAAGGCTAACAGAAATCTAAAAACCATGATATTTTTATTATAATAAAAAAAAATTCAGCATGAAAATTGCAGCTTATATTGCTTTAAATATTGTGGTTTGTTGTATCTCATTGTGTGCAGGCACCAACATTGTCAGTTTATAGAGACAATGGATGTTCTGGTATATACACTTAGTAAACAGATTTTGGATAATTTTAACTGCATTAATTATGTGTTGAGAAAACCCAAAATTATTATGATTTTATTTATAAACGTGCAATTACTTATGATGTTTTAACAGATTTTGGAAATCCAAGTAAACACATGGATATATATCCTTTGCTTTAAATTAGGGGATCCAATATTGCATGAATAATTAGGTGTTTCAATAATTAGCCATTCAACACTTGGTGACACTTATGCCCCATCTCCTTAATATTTTGACACCTCTCTCTCTCTCTCTCTCTCTCTCTGATTTTTAAGAGAATTATTAGGGAAATTTACAAAAATGAAAACAGAGTGATCAAAGTCTTTACTTTTAAACCCCATAATATAATGAATATCTTGATGACATTCTCCCCTGTATGTACTCTAAATTGTAAACTACAGTTCATAATACAATATGAACATTACAGCAAGGAGATGATAGTGTACAATATGCCTTACAACACCCCCATCCCCTGACCTAGGATACATAAACATATCCTACTTACATAAATCTTTTTCACCTTAATTTTAAGGGCTTTAAACGTTAAATGCCCCATAGTTGCTAAAAGAATGAGCTCAATACCTGTCTTGGTCCCATTAAATATTATATACCGAAGAAAACGAATACCAACAAATAAAACTGTATAAAGATCCAATTTATTAATTACAGTAAACTATAATTCCAGCATTATAAACTCAGAAATTAAGCATTAAAGAAAGTTGATTTGCATCATTGATATGGCTGCATGGTATTTATGTTAAAATAATGAAATATGTTACACTGCATTTTTTATGTAAGAAAGAATTTTTTACAGGACAACAATATAGAAATTTGATTTAAGTCTGAAGTTCTAAATCATTTAATAAGGTAAAGCATTTATACACCAACTAAAATGGTCACAAACTGGAGCACACTTTGATTGTTGCTAGTAGCAATAGAAGATGGCTTTTCAGCAGTTTTGAAAGAACTGTCTAAAACACACACATGAGTCTTGGTTACAAGCCATGGCTGGTGATTCCTCTATTTACACCGGGTAGGACAGGCTCTCTTCCCTCTTTGAAGCAAGAAGAGGTATATTTGTTTCTCCGAACACACATCCTATGCAGGAAGAAGAGGTGATGCGTTTGGGTCATAGAGTTGACAATCTTCTTGAATCTTGACATCCAAGCAAAAGTTTGTTCTCCAGCCATTGTGTTATAAGATGATGGGAGGTTGTCATCTGGATGATAGAGTTCATGACACTTTTGGTCCTTGTGGTTACGGATGTGAAGTCTGTCGATGACCTTCTTTACTGTTTTCCACATGTCTGAAAGTGGCCCAGGAAGAGGAAGATCTTCTTTGGCTGCTCCTAATGCATCAACGTTGCAAATATTATCATAACACAGTGTGTAATCTTGAAGTCTTCTCCTTTGTTCGTCCTCTGTCAGTTCCTTCAGTTCAGAGTACATCATCTGTACAATCAACATGAAGGCCTGGCTGGGACTCTCTGACCTATTGAACAAACATGATATAGAAAGTTAATAAACTACCATGTAAGTCCTTTAGACACTTTTCAAAAGTAAAGAATACAATTATAAATGTAATAATTTGGTGTTTTGATTGGAACCCCCATACTGCAAACTTGTATTAATGAGTCAGAGGTGATTTTTTATACATTTTTTAAATCAAATTAATTCTAAAAAAAATATATACGGTATACAATTTATTTTCAATAGTTTTTGCATTCCTAATGATGAAATGCATCTTTCCACCGAAGCATTTATTGATATATAATGGGTTTTTTTTTTTTTTTAAAATATGCTGGTTCCCATAGACATCAATGCAATCTTAATTTATTACTGCCTGGTTAATAATGTTTTTTAAATTTCTCTCGGTAAAGCTTTTTCTACTCTAAAATGCTTTTTTTTGACAAAATAATTAAATTTTTCTTGATTTCATCAAAGGGAAATAACTCTTCAAATGAGTTTAAAGTGCACAATGACCAGCTACGTCCCGGTATATGTTGTCAGTCCTGTGAGTTTTGTTCATTTCACTTTCATTGTTATCTAGCAATACATATTAACATATTTTAATTGAAATATTTTACAAGTAGCAGGGAGAGTCTCCAAACCATAAGTTAAATTATAAATAGTCATTCACCTAATACAAATTAAGCTTTAGAGCTGCTGATTATTTGATAGTTGCTCAATATTCATTATATTAAATATAGCATCACTAGTATTTAACAACGGCTTCAGTGTAAATTAAAGAAGCATTTTTATGTATGTTCAATGAAATTCACATATAAATAATGTTACTATACAATTCCATGAGCAGAGCATGACATCGAAGTTAATGATGTCACGTTCTAAAGCAAAATAGACAAGTGACTTTTACACATTACTGTGAAATCATTCGGGAAACCTTAACATGCATGCATAAATGATCTAATTTAAAAAATATTTCACAGAAATATACATACAGGAAAAAAATATGACTTACTTAAATAGAGGATTAAACTGTAGAATGTGTCCACCTCCTGTAACAGTAACAAAGTGACCTCGAGAACGTTGTCTTAGTCTGGATTTCTCCCCAGTGTCTTTATTGCAGCTAGGCAATTCCTGATTACTATTCAGTACATGTTGATGGAATTTTCTCACCAGCTTGTCGGTACCTATTAAGATATAAGAGAAATTTATGGAACATGTACATTTAAATGCCTATTTATATATTTGTAAAGGTGAACAGAAAAGTTTCTGAACACAAATCATAAACAAACGTCACTATTTTTCTATGTGTTAGTCAGCAAGTTTAATGTCATTATAAATAAGATGTAAGATAAATAACACTACCACAATATAATATTTAACAATTTCACATCATATATTAATATTTGCATATCCATTGTTCTTTCCCACTGTAAGTCCATAGGGAGGAACTGCAATTATTTTTCTATAATCGCAATTGGCTTATTGCTCTATTTGTATACTATGATGTCATAAAGGTGTGACGTCATATACTTTTCCATGACGTTATAGATTTAAACTAATATATACAATGCATCATGTGTTTTTCTCCAACTCCATAAAGTTGATGTATTTAATTTAAACATGTCCTAGAATAAAATTTTAAAGGAAATACTGTTATAACATATCATTGATTCTGTTAACAAATCTATGTGAATTAAAAAGATACATTACAGTCTGAATGTTTATTTTTGATGCAACTGCTAAATGTCATGGGCTAAGGCTTATACATGTACAGGGTATTTGCGGGTGGTGAAATGCAAATATAAGTAATAAACAATGATTATTCAGTGAACATGGCATTATGAATAGAAACTGCTATGCCGGCATATTTTCCATGATGCGATAGCGCACATCATGGAAAATGCCAACAGAGCAATTGCAATTCATAATGCCATGTTCACTAAATAACGTTGTTTATTTCTTAAATATTCATGGTCAAAATTTGGTTATAACAAGTTTACACATTTATATGGTGTATTTTAAAGTGTCAATATTAACCTCTTTATTATATATTTTTAAATAATCATACCTTGAAAAGTAACCGCATTACTTCCTGTAGTTTTCATGCGCTCATCCTTGCACATAAGTTTATGCATAAAAGCAAGAACTTTTTCATCAACTCTTTGGATATCCTCATGACTGCCTGGATTTGCTGTTAAAAAAAATAAGTAATGTTTAAGATGATAGAAAAACAAATGCATTTGAGCCTATAAGATAAATACATAAAGTAACAAATAATCATGATCTTGTTTCTGTTTTGAGTCAATTTAATTGTAGTAGCTTTGTTTTTCTGAAAGGAGCATGGTCATGATTTTGGTCAAATTCTATTTTTCTGGTTTTATTATTTACAATGCTTTTGGAATGCCTTAAATTTCCAATGACCAAATGAAATTTGAGAGTCATTAGTAAAGTTTAAAGCACGATACATGGCTCACAATTTTTGTCACGTAAACAAGGCTTGTGCCCTGTTTTTGTTTACATTACTTCAATTTACCGGCTAAACTTCTTTTTCAAGCTGGTTTTCCATCTTTTAATTTGTTTTAAGCATTAATTAACAGATCCTGGCATTTACTACATTCATTTTAGGTCTAAACTGTTTACCTTTATTTCTATATTGAGTTAGAACCCCTCTCTGTGCTTCGGGTCTTGTGGTAAAATTTTAGCAAAAACACACAAACATCAGGTCTGACGTTGATTTATAACATCCAAAACATTTAAGAAATTTTAAATCATTTAATTTATAGAAAAAATAAAAAATTCACTTTCAATATTTCACTCAATTTCCCTCTTGAATTGCTATCAAACTTTAGGAATGTATCCAAAAGCATTATATATAAACGTTGCAAAAATTACCTTTACAACCAATGTATTCTAGAAATGCTTTCTTGTCAGTTGGTATGTTGTGGCGTTGCAATATGAGTAAATGCTCCTCACAAAAAACTGCATTTGGTGAAGGCTCATTGGTGCATACATTTGGAAAATGGAGTAGGGGGTAACCATCAATTTCCATAGGGACTGCCATCATGCAATGAGGAAAACAAAGCTTCCAACAGCCATCTACTATCCTCAAGTTGTCACAGCCTGTTAATAAAATTTATTGAGCACCCATTGTTAATGCCTGTACATTTCTTTTAAACAAATACTCGTGAGGGTGTTGTGTTGCCAGTATCTGACGGTATATGCTTTATAATTCCCATCAAATTTCATGTAACTACTTCTGTGGGTATGTGACAATTTTTGTTTTTTACTTTCCTTTCTTTAAAATCTTTCATCATAATATAAGAACTAAACAACACAATTTAAATCAAAAACCGTAGATTAAGAAGGCTTGATGGTCAACAAATTAACCTTGAATTTGATATGATTTGGTTAAATGAACACTAACATTTAGTCAAGGAAAAAATCCATATAATAAACATTTCAAATTTTGGTATTTCTATATTTTCCTTAAAAGACAAATATACATGTACTTAATTAGTCTTAAAATGGCCATGACCATCCAGTCCTCTTAAATCAGTACATTAATTTTATTGGATTATTACCTCTTTGTTTGCATTTTTCTGAGCATTCGTCTTGTGGGTGAGGATAGAGCTCTGTCCTTCTCAAAGTGTCAATGTGCTTCATGACCTTTTCCCTGGATGCGTCTTCACTGAAGGAGACTGTGTCCACAAGTTTTCGGTCCCGTAGCTCATTCTCCAACTCTCCATTGAAAAAAGCCTCCATGGTGTTTTTTCTGGTCATGAAGACTTGGCACTGGGGTTCATTTAGGTACTCTAAAAATGGTAATAATAAATATTTTTTAATATACCGATTCATACACATTATATAAATAGTGCCTGTTTGGGAGGGTAACTGTAGAAATTGAAAGCCTGAGAAAACCATTGTAAACTGATGCGAAGCGGAGGTTGACAGTGGTTTTCGAGGGGTGTCAATTTCAACAGTTACCCTCCCAAACAGGCACTATTTATTTTATTATACTGAATGTCTTTATTTGAAAGGAAATTTTATTGCTTTAGCGCATGTACCAGTTCGTTGTGTTACACGTTGCCAAGTGTGTTGCTAACCCTGAGGGTAATAGAACAGATTACCAAATGCGTCTAAACCAATAAGATTTCAGTATTTAACATGAAAGTATAATAGTACAAAATGTTACTATAAAATAAATTCAAATTTTCATGCAATAATATTGGTGAAGTTGATGCAATCTTCTTTTAAACAACAAGAGGTTTTCTCTATTATAACTATATTACAAGATGATGGGAAAATATTGCAGTTTAAACAAGAATTAGAAATATAAATTTTTTTTGGGTTTTTCTTGCCATCCAGTGCACCGTGGCTACATGTATAATTAACTACCGTACATGTCTTTGATACTTTTTTTTTTAAAATTGTGAAGTGAACAGACAAAAACATAAAATCTAATATATATCTTTTTGACTTCCTTACAAATTTTGAATAGAGGAAAACCTGAATGTTTCATCTAAATAGGCGGAATCTTGAAATGGTAGTCCTTAATGATAATAATAAAGGGAAAAAAACAAAGCATTAGGCCTAAAAAAAGTTGTGTGTTTAGGGTAACCTGACATACCTAACCTACAAAAATGCCCCAATCCTACCATTTTTAGATGTCTTTTTTTATCTATAAATGGTGATTTTTTTATTATTTCTTTTAAAAACCCATTTTTAAATATGACACAAACAAACATTCTTAGGATTCATGCAGAAAAAAATATGATAAAAAAAAAATAATTCCCTACCTACCTAACCTAATTTTTTCATCAGTGTTACCCTAAACACACAATTTTTTTATAGACCTTAACAAGAAGGTTTTCTGTTGGAACAAAGAGCTTAATTAGTGAATAATTAAGAAAATGTCTTGATAAATAAAATTATAGGGAAAAAATAAATAACAGCCTGTTCTAATAAAGGCACCTCTACATGTGGTATATTTTTTCTATCATTAAGAGAGTTTGACAACTGTGGCCATTTTTGGACTGTATTGATCTCCTTAAGAAGAAAAGCTCTGTATGAAAATATAGAAAAATACCCAAAGTTAAAAGGAAAATTTGATGGACTTTCTCTTTACGGCTTGCCTGTTAAAAGTTTATCGCTAAACAAACCACATCATAAAATTTTAGATTGATCTGATGGTTAGATTGTTGACCATTAATTTAGCCCCTCTTTGTACTTATTGAGACGCCTACCAGAATGAGGATCTTGCCTAGTCTTCTGATCCACGAGAGATATGTGGCGTGCAAAGACAGTGTTGTATATTTCAGCAAAAGCCTGTGCAGATACAAAGGCATGATTCCTGCAAGTAAAAGATTAAGTTTTAACAATTTAATATTTGCAATCATCTTTTATTAATGGTACTGATTTATGATAGAAATAATTTAATCTGAGTGAACATTTTCAGAGGTTATAGAGTCAAAATTTACGACGTCTCATTGATCATCAATCCATTGCTCTTAAATTATTTTGCAAATAAAAATGCAATTATGTTATTACCATATTGAGAATGATGAAAATTGGATTGTAGAGATATATTTTGTTGATACGTCATGGTCAAATGTTTTCATTTAAGCAAGCCCCTGAATTTCGGCTTCACATGATTTGAACAAAGTTTCTATGCCCAAATGAAATAGGAAATTACTTATACTAATCTTAATTTTAGTACATGTATCTTGATTTGAACAATCTATAGCTGTGAATTCAAACAGAACATACCCTGATTCACACAGAAGCTCATACAAGTCCTTGGTGAAACCAACTCTATTTGATGCTTGCACAATATTTCCACATGCCATTTCAGGATTTGGATAATAAAAGCTAGGCCCAGAGACTTCGTGATACATGTCTGCATTAAATCTTGCATGGCACCGCCTGCACTTTAATGATGATTTTAACCCAGGAAAAGGTCCTTGGAGGGTGAAAATTGTAACTCTGGCTGGCTTTTCTCCATAAACCATTCCACCACAAAATAAGCATGAGTCTACATTAGGGACCTGGAACACCATGTAAGGCTCTCCAAAATGGCTACTGGCTTTCAAAAGTTGACTTTGAAATATGTCGGTCATTTGGTCAACTCCTGTTTGTTTTGTTGCATAACAAGATGCCGCAAATTCTTCTACTTCACAACCAGGAATATTTAGATCAAACACAATGTTCTTGATAAAAGTCACTCTGTTAGGAAAAGTTGCAGGCACATGATGGCAAGCAGAGCGCAATGTCACAAATTTCTCAAATCCATGCTTTGCTATAATGATCAAGGCTGTCTCATCACAGGACTGTGTTCTGGAAATTGATATGCCTCTTAACATATCCCTTACTGGCTCAACTTCATTCTTCTTTGGTGACTTTGGTGTCCAGAATTTTCTCTTCTTTGCTGTTTTTTTCTCCATCTATATAATTATATATTAAAAAAAATATATATAAGATAAATATCTCTATCATGACAACAGACATAAGATTCAATATTCTTTTAAAAGGTCTTTGCAATCCTCTTTTCTAAATTTCTATATAATATGTACTCATTTCTTTCATCAAAATCAATTCAAGACCAGAATAGAACTACGGTAGATGTTAATGTCATAAAACAGTAATACCCAGTGTTTGCCTCTAAATAACACTATCTTGTAACAGTTTTGATCAGAAAGAAGGCTACATGCTATTTCTAGTAGTTTTTTAAAATTATAAATTTTATAAAAAATGAGATACACCTTTATTTATATATTGACATTTATGTACAATCTGGAGTTGAACCATTCGCTAGCTTGCATGTGAATTTTAAATTTTTTAATAATTTTAACATTTTGTGTTTGTAGATCATCTTTCAGTCACGTAAATAACCCCCAAAATTGACAAAACTGAAATTTCCGCAACCTTATTGCGCGTCATTTTATAGCCCTAAAACACCCCAAAACATATTCCAATAGATGATTTAATTGTCTATTGTTGAAAATGTAGGAGTAGTTTGAGGAAGGAGGTTTTTTGGTGGAAAAAAGTCATTTTATACCAATCATTTGACCCCAAGACTACAGGTACTAGAGAATTTTTGAAACCTCTTTACAAAACAACATGCCAAACTATATCGAACTCTAGGAGTTCAGTTTGCTGGTTTATAAGATGTAAGAGCAGTTTGAGAATACAATGTGAAAGACGGACAGACAGAAAGTACAGGGTTAACAACAATATACCCAAACTTTCTTTAGAAAGTGCGGGTATGATAATCAAATTCTTTAAATAATATACAGTCACCCTCCCCCAATAAATGCATTACATTATATGACCATTTTGGCCCCACGCTCGAGATAAAACCTCTTTCCCAGAGGACATGAAATTTACAATTTTGGTATAGGCCCTCCTGTTCTACCCAATTTTAAATACAATTTTTCTTACTGAATGTGTGGAGAAAAGGAGGAAAATTTGTACCCCGAAGATGCATGGCATATTACATTTGAACAATATTGACCTCAATTGGTTTTCAAACCAAGAAGTTTTAAATGTTGTAACGACAACAGGGATGAAGACTACCGTAACTGCTTCAAGTCACATAATGACTCTGGTGACCTAAAAATTAAAAATTAATAAACATTCATTCATTCAATATAATCACAAACCTTAGCAGAGACTTTGGCTGGATGAGAGGAATCAAATTCAAGTGCTCTTTCGTTGGTTCCAAAACAAACTTAAACTATGATGGTACTTCAACCTGCGTAAGAAAGAGAAAAAAATATTTACTAGACAGAACTGAATTAATATTGCTAATGGTACAAGTAAAATAAATACATACACATGCAGTAGCTAAAAATATCTTGGTTTTATTTTATTATTCATGAACAGATTAAAGATTATCTCAGAACATCATCAAAACAGGAGTCATATTCACTTCAAACAAGAAGGTGTTGGGTCTGGGAAATATGTCTATAGTCTAGTCTAAGAAAGGAGGCTGGATGGTCAGCCAATTAACCATATCTACCTAAAATTTTATTTTATAAACTTTTATATATTAAAGAAAAAACCCATTTGTTATACCTTTTAAATTTTAGTATTATTTATATTAATTTCCATATATATAGAGCTCTTCTTCTAAAGGAGCTAGATCAATTCAATCTACCGGTAAAAATGGTCACGACTATCAAATCTTCCTATTGATAAAGTAGGGTTTTTATTTTGCATTTTATAAAGTGGTGTAATTATAATAGATATAAAAGATTAGGCTATAATGAATTTAGTATGTTATTCATTACAATAAATGCACTACTGCCTGTATAATATTGCATTCATGCACGTTTCATTTACACTGTTCAATAGCATCTGAAAACTTAAATCACTTCTTGAACTCATGTAAAACTATTTATTCTTCATAATATCATTTTTAAAATGCATTATATGATGACATTTAAATTCTCTCTCTCTCTCTCTCTCTCTCTCTCTCTCTAAACACAAATTATCTAAATTTTTAGACTTCAATTTCATGAACAATTGAAGACAAGTGAAAACCTGTCAATGTGACAGCAAACTGGGTTTTCTTTTATGTGAACTGTATCCATAATCCATGTCAACCCGTATCCAGTGAAATGGAGTACCCTAGTATATGCAATATTTTGCCAAAAAATTACTAAGTTCAAAAGCTGGTATTTTTTCATAAATAATCAGAATTCAAAATTCTTGCAATGTGCACACCTCTGATATATGTACAATTGATCTGCAAAAGAACAACTTCCTATCTTGAGAACTGTAGGAGGAGTTATCCGTACAATGAGGGTACCCTATATGCAATATTTTGCCAAAAAATGACTAAGTTCAAAAGCTGGTATTTTTTTTTTCATAAATTATCGGAATTGTTGCCGGTAGTATGAACACGGACATTCAAGGCTATTATTTCATTCATTATATATTTGTTATCATCATGATATTATTATTTTTTTCATGTATATGCCCCCTGAGGGCCATTGATTGGGGATCGAATGAAGAAATATAAGGAAACATATAAAATGTATGTCTTTAAAATAACCTTTATCATGGTTTGACATAATACATGTACATATATGTATTAAATTATCATAAATTTCTACCAACTGAACAGTAGAATCCCTTCGTTGAAAACCAGATATTGGTATTTAGACAACATACTATGATCCTTAATATAATTAGGCATATATTTAAAAGTACGATATCTTTTCCATAATCTTAAATATATAGAGCTGAAATATGTGCTTGGTTCCATAAATAAGGAAAGGCATTTTTTCTTAATAAATGACATGTTCAAAAATTTACATAGTGGTTTAAATATGGAATATTGGATCTCCTTTAAATACATGCATGTACCAAGTATTCTGGGAGGTCATCATCATCATTTATTTATTATAGTGACATGTGTTACATCTTTTACAACTAAGTATTATAAAATTACATATATCAAACACCCGGCCCATTGGACCTATAAGTCACTGTAGACACTAAGTAATAATTTTAATACATGCACGAGAATTTACTTTGTCTTAATTTAAATGCAGAATGTATAAAATTAGCAGTTAATTTGTCTTGGAAAATTGCAGATGAGAGTTTGGAATAGATTGTCTTGAGATAAATATGAATTATTCGAAAAATTAACACTTTTATAAAGTTCACTTCTGAGATTGTTATATAGAGCACATTTCAGGAGAAAGTGGAATTCGTCCTCTATTTCGTCCAAGATACAGAATTTACACGTGCGCTCAGTGGGAGGTATATCATCAAGTCCACATGCTTTAGAATTGCCAATTAGTATACTTACTGATCAAGAATACCCTGATCACTTACATACATGTATATGTATTCAAAATTAGGAAAGTCATATTTTGGAGGTCCAGGATCATGCATGTTCAGGCAAGTTTGATTCATTTCAATATGATAAATACTTAAAAAAAGAAAGTACAGTGTATTTAGTTCTTGAGCAATATCAATGCGATGAATCAGTTTTCTTCCATTATGAGTTTTGAAAGGGGGTGGGGGAGAATTTTTTTACTATAACCTACCACTCTTCTGTTGGAATGGACTTATCAACAAGTTATGAAACCGTGCAGTTGCTTTATACCCTCTCCTGCTCTTTCGCACCAAATCGAAAACTTCATTAAGCATGTTAAGTAACTTTTGAAATTTCTGCCAATGTATTAAATTTGGATGTTTTTGTAATTTTTTCTTTTTTGTGTATATTGGTTTTCTTTGCCTCATTTTCTGTAGAATTTCTGTTGTACAGGCCTTATCAGTAGGGCGTATTGTAGTTTGTTTGGTATTTGTTTATAACAAATGACGTAATACAATAAATATAAGATATAAAGTTTTGATTTACATCATTGATGTAAAATATTACAATAGTTAAACACTGATTCATACCAGTTTATATTCAGTAGGTCATCATAATTTGGACCTTGATAATATATGCCATATTGTAGTTTCTTCGATGAAATGCTAGTTGTTTATATATTATGTTTATTTTTAAAAAAAATTTCTATAATTAGTAACAAGCAAGTATTACATAATTAGGTTCATCTACAATTACATTTTTTGACTTTGTTAGAATCATTTGTTTGTACTAAGTAAATACAAGTGCACATAAAATTTGGTAAAATTTGAACATTACCGGTACTTATATTCATGCAGTCTTTGTAAAAGATGCTTATATATATATAATGAATTAATTATTTCCAGATACATTAAATATTTACATTTAATCTCACTGAAAGAAGAAATAATTTCATTAAATTAGTATCCTTTGCTCTTTCTGTGTTACTGGTTACTTTCAAATTACCCAGTACTAAATTGATTTCAATTATTCCTCTTAATCTAAGCTTACCTAAATCCATTTATATTCCTGATCAGCATTCTTGTTTATAAGATATATGCATGAAAAGAATTATTCAAAAGCAAAAAATATAAAAATTAAAAAAAATTAAAAAAAACCTTAAGTTTATGCCATGTTACTAGGGTAGTTATCGGTAATCAAATTGTCTGTAAGAAATATTTAATTTGTCTCTTGAATGGATTGATCAAGCCACTCAGCAACTTTTATATATGCAGCATTATTTTTTTTAATGGAGGCTGTGTAATTTATCTGGACATTATACAGTGTTAAATTAGCATTTTTAAAGTTTTCACTGTGCAATATTATCTTATGAAGATTGGGACCAATGTTATATTTAGATCTGGTGACTTAATAGTTAAAGGAATGATAAATATAATTTTTTTAATTGGTATTGATAATCCATGTAAGCTCTTAGAAAAACTTTTTGATTCTACTTCTTTACTGTTGTGAAATATGGGGAGTGGATCTCTCATTGAAAGATATTTCACTTATCGAAAAATTTCATGTAAAATTTCTTGGATTACATTGCAAAGCATCTAATGCTGGTTGTTTGGCAGAATTAAACAGGTTACCACTTTGGTCTAAAATCTCATTCTCAAGCATTAAATATTGGAATCACTTGATAACGTCTTATTCTTTGGCATTTAAATTATATCCGGGAATGATCAATTCCAATTCCTGGACTAAGAAAATTTATGGCATCCTAGATAATTTGGGATTCTCAAACATTAGTAATTATAAAAGCACAATTCAACACTTTTTACCAAACATAAAGCAAAGATGATCATTGCAATTGACCAACTGTATCCAAGTAGATATATGAGCAATCATAAAAAATTTTTAGTTCAGAAAAACTTTCATTTTTTCAAAAATTATATATGAGAAAAAGAAGTCCTTATGTTGATATACATTATAGAGATCCTCTATTAGTAGAATAAGATTAAATGCACATAAACTTGCAATAGAAAGTGGTAGATTTAATGCCACATTTAGGAATGAAAGATATTGTAATGCTTGTAAAACTGCTGCAATTGAAGATGAAACTCATTTTCTTTTTCAATGTAAAGCCTATTCTCATCTAAGGAACAGCTATTTTAGTAATTTTTAAAAGATAATTAAAATAAATATTGCCAATAACTTGGACAAAGAAAGATACATTTACATGTATGTTTAAATAGTGAAATACATACTATTCTAAAAGTTACTGTTATTAATAAATTCATTAACTTTTGAACACGGATATCAATTAGTCTAAGGAAATGTTAAACTGATATATATAGATCAGTAAAAATATATATACTGTACATGCATGTAGTTATTGTAAACATACAATGATGTTCCTATATATCCATTGGGCCTT
>NW_026441687.1:0-96000 GCF_025612915.1 Magallana angulata
TGTGTTCTTGTCTATCTCGAAACTCACTCATTTATTATTTAAGGTGACTTTGATTTTTTATTCTTTTGTTCAATTTCTTTAAACAGTATGGTAAATGGTCTTGCTTTCAAAATGTCGATAGAGTTCCGGATAATTCTTCAGTATCTTGGAGTCAGAAAAATGCTTTAATTCCCGTCTCTTAATAAACTAAATCGGTTATTAGGTTAGTTTTTTTTTTAAAGATGCCAAGTTTGCATTTGTGAAAGCGGTCATCAAACATGATTAATGGATTCTCACGAGTTGAAACATGTGATAATAATTCCCTTACACACCCACCCAACTCTCTTGTTAAATTAAATTACCAATGAAATAATCTAAATATTGCTGGGGTTCTTTTTTTCCTGTAATGAAATTGGTGACCTCGTCGGGTACACGTTGGCCTTAAATTCATATTGATAGATATGTCGCAATGCTCAGGCGATGCGTATAATGCAGGGTTTGTTTGTCGAGACAAATAAAAATTAGTTATCATCACGTTTTATTTTGTCGGGGTCACCCTTACCCACACTGTTACGGGGTGTAAATGACAGTCCAGAATGTCACGTGAAAAGTGTCAATTTTAATTTAATGATTAAAAGACCAGAATCAGAACATTTTATTAATTCGATAACATTGCAACAAATAAGATCAGTTTTTATTATCTCCTTAAAATGCATTTTGTGATTCTTGTCTCTGTCTGTATGCTATTTGGAGGGACATCGGGATGTGATATGTGTAACATTCAATTTGGCGATTATGCAACGTGCACGGGTGAGGATGTTTGTCCCCTGTATGCACCATTCGAAGAGGTAGAATGTTTCATCAGAAATATAACTATTTATATAATAAAACTATAAACCCCATTTACCAACATTAATTCCACACTTACAATCCATATCAGTACCCCGCATACTTTGACATCAGACATCACATCATACACGCACCACAGACAGCAGTACACTGCCAACTCGAAAAGAAAAAGGGTAAGTTTTCAAATCATTATAAACTACTTATTGATGGGAAAAAAGAGGTAACTCTGCAAACTATACATGAACTGCGAAAATTTCCGTTAATCCATTTAATACATGATATCCTCAAGTTCTTCTTCAATGTTATCAAATCTCGATTGTAATTCTGTTAAGCGTCTTTCAATTTCTTCTTTCAACTCCTCTTGTCTATGAACCAGCCTCTTCAATATAACACCAATAATGTCAATCTCTTCTCGATGTTGTGTTTCTTCATTTCTTTGTTGCTCTAGGTCTTCACAAGAAGTACCTACTTCTTTGGTAGATTTTAAGTGGAGATTGGAGTAACTGTAATTTAAAAAAAAAGTTTTAAGAAAAGGCTATTCAATGCTACATAAGTTTATATTTGGTGTTTTAAAATTAGTGAAAAATAAAAAAGGAATAACTTTCGGTAGTAAAAAATGTGTTAAATGAAAACACTAATTTTTTCTCTATAATAAATATTTTTTTTTTTAAATTTGCTTTAAAACGCATACCTGTATGCGAAATAAATGAATGGTATTTCTGTAAGCTGTATGGAAATGCTGTTATTATCTGTCAAGGCACTTTTAAGAAAATAAAGTAACGAATATTTAAAATAAGTTAAAAGACTAAAAAAAAAAAAATGTAAATAAAAATTTTTGGAAGCTAAAACTACATGCAACTTTTTCAGTTTTGATATAAAAATGAACTTGCTCTATCGAATTAAAGATTGCAAGGTGATTTTTTTGAAATTTAATTTGATTTTTATGAAAAAGAGATGCATTTTTCCTTCCAATTTTTTACTGTTAAGACCGGGGTTGACCTAGTAAAATATCCACATGGACGGCAATTAAGTATATAAAGAAGCAGGCCACACCTCCAAACTGATAACACTGAAGAGAGAAGTTATTTATAGATAGCTGCATTCCACAGGCACGTGTTGATAAGAGAATTAAAAGCACACAAGGAACCTGATTAATATTTTTATAATTTCCTTTGATTTTGTTCTTCCTGGGGCTTTGAGGTCACTTTTTTAAGAAACTGAAGAGAAATCCCTCGGCTCACGACATTTCCTTTCCAGTGGCATGTACCTAAAAATGCCCGCACTTCATACTGGTCACTACCGAAAGAAATCCTTTTGTCTTCATTAATATTTAAAGTATTGTTGAAACTTTCAACATAGTAAGTGTCACGTCCTAATTGTAAATATTCAGGGTATCTATAAATCAGTTCATAGTTAAGGTCCTTTTTACATCTCGATTCCGAATGACACTGCTTGTGATTGTCATACCCGCGATTTAATTTACGAAACACTGGATCACATTTTTTTAGCTGATGATATGTGGGAAATGTTGGAAATGAGTAAACATAAGAGAGTTGCCGTATAAAGCAGAGAATACTTTTGTGTGTTTTGTCAAAAAAATACCTATATATTTTTCAATCTGATTAAACTTTCGAATTTCATCATCGATTTTTTTGTAACAAGATGGTGCACCTAATTTCTATACAACATTCGCATTATGAATTCATACACCATGTAAAATATATATATGCTCTACTTTTTGAAATTTAATGCAGAATTAACAATAAATATAAAAGGTATTCAATGATTGTCTTTTCTAATAAGGATCAACCACCACCAAAGACACGAGGGTCACTACCACCACCGGGGCGGGTGCCCAGTCAACCGCCACCAAGGACACGAGAGCCACTGCTACCACCGGGGCGGGTGCCCACTCAACCGCCACCACTGCCACCATTGGGGCTGTGCCCACTCAACCGCCACCATGGACACGAGCTGAATTTGCATTACATGATGATCTCATTATTGGCCTTGGTGGCATCTTAGGGTTATGAAGAATATAAATAAGTGAAGCGGAAGTAGTAAATGAAAATCAATAATCCCTTTCTGTTCTCTAGAGTATGTTTTATGACTTCCTGTTCTGAACTCCGTACTGTTCTCTGTGTCTTTTGTCACGTGACAGAAGGGTATATAAAGCGGAGGTAGAACGTTGAGAGTCAGTCTTGGAGTTGAAGTCGACTGGTTAACATCGAGGGAAATAAGGTAATAGTAAAAGCTAGGTCTTACGTGCCTGAATAAGGCTTTCGAGACCTGAAAATAAAGCTTTGTATCTATAAGATAGTCGACTTGGCATTACCTATAGTTTATTTGGGGTTGCGCGCTTTTATAGTGCGGTAATACATAAGAGCGCAATAGAAAGGCGCGCGCTCCAGAGAGAAGAAAGGGATTGTGTACATATTGTTGATTTAAATTTGTGATTGAGAAAATTGATTATATTTATCATAGCTCAAGAAGAGCAGCCGAATTAAAACGAACTCAAAAACGTTACATAAATTTGGTGGCAGCGGTGGGATTCGGCGAATTGATTCATATTGTAAATTTCAGTTAAATTTGTAATCAGTTATCATGGATAGAATGATAGATGAAGAGATTTCTTTTCTGGAAGAGAGCTGCGAGCGATTACGCTTAGAAATACAAAATCGGTCAACTCCGATTGCTAATACGCGAGTGCGCGACTCGGGTATTGCGACAATGGCAAGCGCAAATGGTAGTTATCACGATGCGCATTCGCCAGCTGCCGAGGATACAGTAGTTTCGCTTGGCATAAGACAATCTGATAGTCCGGCGATCATTGGAAATTCGGATGGAGTAACTCTAAGGAAAACCGGAGCGCAAAAGAAGAGGGGGCCTGCGAACCATGTAGCAAATACGCAATACTTGGAAAGTGCCATTAACCACAGTGATGCGCATCCACTAAGAGCTAATGCGCTTGATCATGTAACGGCGGATGCGCTACATCAAACACCAGCGCATGCACACAGGCCGTTAGAACGGACAGAGAGGTTGGAAGTAAACGCTGATGCAGAGAGCGCATTACCTCGACGGATAGACCGCATTGAGGATGATCATAAGGAAAAGAGAGACCACGATAAAAAGACTACGGCCAAATGTAATATTAAGCCTGCAACGTTTGATGGGACTCATTCATGGTTAGATTATAAATCCCATTTTGATGCGTGTGCGTCTCTTAATAAATGGAATTATAAGGAAAAGGGTTTATACTTAGCTGTGTCGTTAAGAGGAGCGGCACAAGGGATACTAGGAAACGTGTCTTCAGAAACCGGACAACAGTATGACTTGCTAGTCAAAGCGCTTGAGGAGAGGTTTGCGCCACCTAATCAAACAGAGTTATACCGTGCACAACTAAAAGAAAGGCGGCAACGCGCATCAGAAACATTGTCCGAGTTAGGCCAAGCGGTGCGAAGATTAACATATCTTGCCTATCCTTCAGCACCGGCCGAAGTAAGAGAAACCCTTGGTAAAGAAGCTTTCATAGATGGCTTGATTGACTCCGATATGAGACTGCGCATAAAACAGAGTCGGCCTCAGAGTCTTAATGAAGCTATACGCTTGGCAGTAGAGCTCGACGCTTACTACAAGACAGAGAAAAGAAGCCACATTCGTGCATTTGATTCTCATGAACAAGCGCCTGCGGAGACTGCAAATTCTGATGATTTATATGCGTTGATGCAGAAAATGCAAAACAAACTAGAAAACTTGGAGAAACAGGTTCAGAGACATACTAACTTTAACAGAGAACCTTTTCAGAGTAATTATCAAAATCATCAAAGAGGGCGAAGAAGTAACAGTGTGAAATGCTACTACTGTCATGAGGAGGGGCACATTAGAAAGAATTGCCCAAAATTGAAGAACAGAGATAAGGAAAAAGAGAAAAGGGGCAATTCAACAAAGAAAGATAACGGAAGCGCATGTCAGATCCGCAGTAGGCGCAAAAGAAAGAGAAATTATATCAAAGGTCAAGTTGGTGCAAACAATTTATGCGATGAAGCTGGAATATTTGTTCAGGGAAATTTGAATGGGAGCAGTGCAAAATTGTTGATTGATACCGGGGCATCTCTTACTCTTGTTTCAAGGAGATTTTATGACAAATTGCAAAATGAGGAAAGACCCGAGTTAACAGAGAGTGCGCAGCGAATATTAAATGCAAGTGGTTCTGTGGTGTCTCACTATGGCAAAGGCACATTTTCTTTTCAGATTGGGAAATCGAGTCAAGTTTTAGACGCAATTGTTGCAGATATATCTGTTGACGGAATCATTGGGCTTGACTTTCTTAGGAAATGTAATGGAAATATAGATCTGCAGGCGAGTTCGCTTCGATTGAATGATGAAGAATGTGCATTTTCCTGGGAAGGCACATTAGGATGTTACAGGGTTACGGCAGCAGATGACATTTGCATTCCACCAAGAAGTGAGATTGTTATTCCTGCCAGTGTGACAGGAAAGAATAATTACGGAAGAGCGGACTATCTGGTAGAACCAGAACTTAAATTTTTAGAATCAGGGCGTGCACTGGTAGGTCGCACTCTTGTGAAAGGTAATGATAAGGTTCCTCTTCGGCTGATGAACGTCACAGATGATGTGCAGAAGATTTACCGAGGAACTTTGATAGGTAAAATGACCGCAGTTGAGGAAAATCTAAATTTGACAACTTTTGCTGAGCAGTCAAGTGGAGAACTGCACAGTGATTTGAAAGATTTGCTAGATCGAAGTATAAGTAACCTCTTGCCTGAACAAGTGTCAAAGGTTGAGGAGTTTCTGCGCAGAAATCATTATTTATTTGCAGCTTCTAACTACGATTTAGGACAGACAAATGTAGTGCGCCACAAGATCAACACAGAACAGGCCAAACAACCCATTAAGCAAGCTCCTAGGAGAATTCCTATTCATTTGACCCAAGAGGTTGATGCCCAAGTAAAGGAAATGCTCGAGAAAAATGTAATAGAACCCTCAAACAGTCCCTGGGCATCGCCAGTAGTTCTAGTACGCAAGAAAGACGGTTCAATGCGCTTTTGTGTAGACTACCGTCGACTGAATGATATAACCATAAAGGACGCTTATCCTCTGCCAAAAATTGACGAGGCGTTTGATCATTTGTCAGGACACGAGATGTTTTCTACCCTTGATCTAAACAGCGGATACTGGCAAGTTAGCATGGAGGAGAGCGATAAGCCTAAAACTGCATTCGTAACTCGTCAAGGGTTATATCAGTTTAAGGTAATGCCTTTTGGCTTGTGCTGTGCGCCTGCTACGTTTGAGAGACTCATGGAAACCGTGCTTGCAGGACTCCAGTGGGATAAATGTCTCGTATACCTTGATGACATTATTGTTGTGGGCAAATCATTTGAAAATATGATGGAAAACCTACAACACGTTTTTCAAAGATTGCACCAGGCCGGTCTAAAATTAAAGGCAAAGAAATGTAATTTGTTTGCTACAAGGGTATCCTATCTCGGACATATTATATCAAAGGATGGCATTTCGACGGATCCAGAGAAAGTGAGAGCAGTGGCTGAGTGGCCAGTTCCGGCTACTGTAACTGAATTAAGATCTTTCTTAGGTCTTTGTAGTTATTATAGGCGTTTTATACAGAATTTTGCCGCAGTTGGAAATTTCTTTGGAATAAAGAGGCACAAGAAGCGTTCGAGGTTTTGCGCAATAAACTTATAACAGCGCCAATTCTAGCCCTTCCGGATATTACAAAACCATTTGTATTAGATACGGATGCTAGCAACGAGGCAATAGGTGCCGTTTTGTCTCAAAACATTGATGGTACAGAACGCGTTATAGCATATGCTAGCCGTACCTTGACAAAGTCAGAGAGAAAATATTGTGTGACCAGGAAGGAACTATTAGCCGTCGTTCACTTTGTGAAGCACTACCGCCATTATCTTTATGGTAAAAGGTTTCTCCTCCGCACAGATCATGGATCATTGAAATGGCTTTTAAGGTTTAAAAACCCGGAGGGTCAGTTAGCCAGGTGGCTGGAAGTCATTAGTACTTACGATATAGAAATAGAACATAGACCCGGTAAAAAGCATGGAAATGCGGATGCGTTAAGTAGAGTGCCATGCGCTCAGTGTGGTTTTGACCCTTCTTCAGAAAACCATACACTGACAATTGAATCCTCGGTGAGAACTGTGCAGAAATCAGAGGTGAAAAGCGACCAGATTGATAGTTGTCTGCAGGAAGCTCAAGAGCAGAATAGAGACATTAAGCTTGTAAAAGATTGGGTCGGAAAAGGTGAGCGCCCAAAATACGGTGATATCTCTAGGTATGGCTATGTAGTAAAGTCTCTGTGGAATCAATTTTCTAGACTCGTTATGAAAGATGGTCTGTTAATGCGCAAGTGGTCTGTGCTCCCCTCAAATAAAGACACTCATCAAGCCATTATACCTGACCAAGAGCGCAGACGCGTCTTGGAAATGTGTCACGACAATCAGACCTCAGGGCACTTGGGAGTGACAAAAACGTTGGCTAAGATACGCCAAAGGTATTACTGGCCAGGACTTCAGAAGGACGTATATCAGTATGTTACAGGTTGTGACAAATGCACTAGGCGTAAAAATCCAAGTCCTAAACATAGAGCACCAATGCAGATTACTGGATCAGGTGTGCCAATGGAAAGAATTGCGACCGATATATTATGTGAGCTTCCTGAGACTGATAGAGGCAATCGCCACATTTTGGTTGTGTCTGACTACTTCACAAAGTGGACAGAGGCATTTGCTCTGCCAAATATGGAAGCTGAGACAATTGGTCGCACTATTGTTGAGGAAGTTTTAGTAAGGTTTGGTATCCCCTTCATCATTCATTCGGACCAAGGAAGGCAATATGAGAGCAAACTCTTCCTAGAGATGTGTCGGCTGTTAGGGATCCAGAAAACCCGTACAACACCCTACCACCCAAAATCCGACGGGATGGTGGAGCGTTTTAACCGCACGTTGCTCTCCATGCTAAGCACTTATGTACAAGAAAACCAACGTGATTGGGATCTGCACCTTCCTTACATACTTATGGCCTATCGTTCTACTGAGCACGAGACCACTAGTTTTTCACC
Source organism: Magallana angulata (assembly GCF_025612915.1). Classification (NCBI taxonomy): domain Eukaryota; kingdom Metazoa; phylum Mollusca; class Bivalvia; order Ostreida; family Ostreidae; genus Magallana; species Magallana angulata. The sequence goes on from NW_026441687.1 coordinate 7,946, forward strand.
AAATATGCTCATGCTGGGACGCGAAGCGACCACTCCTTTAGATGTAATGTATGAAATGCCTCCCGATATAAAAGATATACCAGCTAATCAGTGGGTTTGGGTTTTACGAGAACGATTAGAGTCGGCGCATAAGCTGGTCCGCGAAAACATACAAGGTGAAATGTTGCGCCAGAAAAGATACCATGACACAAAACTGTCATGGTCCTCCTTTAAACCCGGAGAAATGGTATATGTGTTCTTTCCCACAAGAAAGAGTGGATGTTCTCCTAAATTGACATCGTTTTGGAGAGGGCCTTTCTTAATTGAAGAAAAATTGTCTGACGTCCTATATAAGGTTGCATGCGGAACAAAAGGGAAAAGCACTGTAATTCATTGCGATCGCATGCGGAAGTGTAAAGCGCAGACACTACAACGGGAAAATGATGTTGATATATTAGAGAGTGAAAACAGTGAGGAATATGAAATTCCAAAAATGTTGGAAGTTCATAAAAAGGAAGATCACACTGAAATCAGTGTAAACAAGAGCGATAGCGTTTTAGATAGACCAAAGCGCACTAGAAATGTACCTACATGGCATGATGATTATATTGTAGAGTATAAGTGTTAGGCTGTTTGATCTTGATAGTATTGTTTTTAACCAGAGACTTATCGTTTTTATTGGAGTTTTCAGAAATCATTTGAGATGATTATTGATTGTTGTATTTTGTAGATCATGGCAAACACCAAAACCACAAAAAGAAAAGAAGGACATCTCTGCCCCATGTGTTCATTGCGGATTCAAGAAGAATCAGAGTGGGAGAAGCACGTGGTTGAGTGTGGTAGAAAACGGAGACAAAAGCGGTTTGAATGCAGTCATTGTGAATATGCAACCAACAAGAAGAGCGACATGGACAGGCACTGCCGGACGCGCCATGGCGGATACGCTAAAGCTGACAGTGAGAGTGAAGAAGACTGGGAACAGTTGGATCCCGGGACTCTTTCGGATGTTGTGGGTGAGACAGCTTCTGCAACTTCTCCAGAGATGACACAGAGGAAACCAACGAGACCTGATCCCGTCCACACTCCAAAATCTAAGCTGTTGAAGAAGCGCTCTATGATGCCAGTTGCACCAACTCCTTTCAAGCATCCCATGACAACTGTGAAGGAGAATGTTCCATCGGCGACGGTTCCTACTAGTATGCAGGATCGCTGCGTGCAGGCATCCTTCCCTTCCAATGGAGTAGACAAAAGTACTCAGACTCTTCCTTGTGAACACGTAGAGCAAGCCTCTCAAACCGATGGGTCAAAGAGAAGGCGTCTTGATCGAATCCAGGAGTCTTACCAAAGAGATGGAAAGTCAGTTGTGGAAATACATGAAGATGAACTTTGGTTTTAGTGATTGAATTGATCAGATTTTGCAAGTAGCAAGTCTCACATTCTGGAAAAATCGTTCAATACGGTTGACATCTGTTTATGCGTTGACAAAACATGTTCACGCATAGTCAGAAAGACTTTGTATTTTGTGTAAATATAAAGATTGTATATTTCCTATCTTGTTTTCTTGATTGTTTATCGTATCGAAAATGCGAGACGCATTTCTTGGAGGCGTGGGTAGTGAAGCGGAAGTAGTAAATGAAAATCAATAATCCCTTTCTGTTCTCTAGAGTATGTTTTATGACTTCCTGTTCTGAACTCCGTACTGTTCTCTGTGTCTTTTGTCACGTGACAGAAGGGTATATAAAGCGGAGGTAGAACGTTGAGAGTCAGTCTTGGAGTTGAAGTCGACTGGTTAACATCGAGGGAAATAAGGTAATAGTAAAAGCTAGGTCTTACGTGCCTGAATAAGGCTTTCGAGACCTGAAAATAAAGCTTTGTATCTATAAGATAGTCGACTTGGCATTACCTATAGTTTATTTGGGGTTGCGCGCTTTTATAGTGCGGTAATACATAAGAGCGCAATAGAAAGGCGCGCGCTCCAGAGAGAAGAAAGGGATTGTGTACATATTGTTGATTTAAATTTGTGATTGAGAAAATTGATTATATTTATCATAGCTCAAGAAGAGCAGCCGAATTAAAACGAACTCAAAAACGTTACATAATAAAAGGAAAAGGAAATATTATAGTAGTTTCCACATGAGACTTGCACCAAGACTTCGGAAGAAGAAGGATGAAGCACAACAGGAAGCGCTAAAATCAGGAAACTTTGATTTATTTGTGGAGTCTTCCCTTGCCTATGCATATTCAGATTCATCTGAGTTACGAAATGATGAACTGCATCATCTTAGCATTCCCGCAAACTGGGATTTGATATTTCTCGTCTTGCGGGTTTGATGAAGAAAATTGCCACGGCTCAATCATGTGACCAACCAACGGTGGGCGCAGTTACTCAAAGAACCTAAAAGGACTAAGATAAAAAAAAAAACAAATATAAGATTTAAATGACCTTACAATATACTAAATGTATATGGTCATATATATATATATATATTTTTTTTTTTACTAAAAATGGTTCTATAAATATTGATATAATACTAACTTATATTCCAGTTTTAATGTATTAATCACAGGTGAAACAATTTATTATTCAACAAAACTTAAAACAATGAATAGTAATTTAGGTTCCCGAACCTCGGCTTTAACGTATTTTTTTCCTCATAAAAATGTTAGTTATCCTTCAAACTTAACCTATAAAATAAGGCCCAAGAATTCTTGTATAACTAAATACATCATTAGGTGATGTTAGGTGGATAATAAAAACATCAGCAAAAAAATTAAAGAAAAAGTTAAATAAGTTTTAAAATGAGACTAGCTGAAAGGGTGTTGATAAAAAGTAGAAAAGTTACGAAGAGTGAATATGTGATGGATTCTTTAATCACTCCATAATTGTTGTGTGGTCAGTCGTTCTATGCTCTGTAAAAGAGAATCCCAGTACTGCACTTCAATAAGGATCTTAATTGTCTAGACTTGCCTCAACAAAATTTGCGATAAAAAATATGATGTATAAAGAGCGAGAATGCGGCTATTAATTTAAAAAAACTCATGACTACGGATTGAATTGTGAATGTGTATCAACTGAGTTAGTTAAATATAGCATTACAGAACACAGCTTTGCAAATTTGAATTTAAAGTTAAAAACGCTCTCCTCTGTGGCGAAAATTCGATAGGCTGCAACTAAACTTCTTCGCTTTAATTCCTCGCGCCAGCTAGTCAAGAAATCCATTCTACAAAATAATAGAGCAGTGCCGCAGCCTTGAGGATACGGTACCCATGTGCATCGGTGAACCGGTCCATGGATAACTATATACAGCAGATATTGACCGCAGAGATTGAACCGTCCTGACAAAATGGCGTCCTCCATGAAAGGAACATGTGAAAAAAGTAAACCAACGGCGAAATATGATGAATGCTTGACTGGGTATGACATTGTTTCTGCTTTACAAAACATTGAACCAACAGAACATTTACAGTGTGACGGCAAGATAAATAACGTCTCGTTCCACATTGCGCAAGAAAACACTGACCTATGAAAATCTGCTGTAGTAAACTATTTCAGCGAACACAACATATCATTTCTTAAAAGTGGTAACGTAATTAAAACAAAATTCAATGCAGATGAAGTTGAAGCTTCTGTTAAATTAAACTTTTATCAGACAGGATCGGTTGTCATTCAGGGAATTCACTGTGCAAAGTTCAAAGATAAATACTTAAATAAAAAGATTTGACCAAACTTGTGAAAACTGATGACAGTGAACAGTCTAACGTGTATGATAAATCTGATGAGGAGGAAACTTTTCTTAAAACTGCTGTATCGCCAATTATAGAAAATAACACAGAAGCATCCATTATTACAGTGACAAGTAGTATGCAAGGAAACTGTGATACCCCCCAAAAAATTGACGACTACCAATTTACCAGATGAAAGTATATTAAAAGTAATTCTTATTAAAAGTAATAAGAGGGCATAGAACGTACTTTTGTAAAGATTGTGGAAAAATTTGTTCCCAACATGATGACAATGTTAACGAAAAAATTAAAAACAAAGTCAAATCACTTTCAGAAGACAAAGAGAGGCTATTGAAATAAATATGCTCAACTGTTTTCAGAAGAAGATTTTTAAAGATTTTCTCTCTATATAAAAATTTATCCCCTATTGTGGCCCCGCCCTACCCCCAGGGACCATGATTTGAACAAACTTGAATCTACACTATCTAAGGATGCTTACACGCCAATTTAAGCTTTCCTAGCCTAATACCGGTAGTTTAAAAAAAAATTTTTTAAAAGATTTTCTCTAAATATTTCTGTATAAAAATTCATACCCCAATGGTGGCCCCACCCTACCCCCGGGGACCATGAGTTAAACAAACTTGAATCTACATTATCTGGGGATGCTTCCAGTCAAATTTGAGCTTTTCTGGCCTAATAGTTTTTGAGAAAAAAAAATTCTCTATATACATGTATTCCTATATAAAAATCCATTCCCCCAGTGTGGCACCGCCATACCCCCGGGGACCATGATTTGAACTAACTTGAATCAACACTACCTGAGGATGCTTCCACTCATATTTGAGCTTTCCTGGCCTAATAGTTTTTGAGAAGAAGATTTTTAAAGATATTCTCTATATATTCCTATGTTAAAATCCATTCCCCCATTGTGGCCCCGCCATACCCGCAGGGACTATGATTTGAACAAACTTGAATCTACACTACCTGAGGATGCTTTCATTTTAATTTTAGCTTTTCTGGCCTACTAGTTTTTGAGATGAAGATTTTTAAAGATTTTCTCTATATATTCCTATGTAAAACTTTAACCCCCTATTGTGGCCACACCCTACCCCCAGGGACTATGATTTGAACAAACTTGAATCTACACTACCTGAGGATGCTTTCATTTTAATTTGAGCTTATATGGCCTAATAGTTTTTGAGAAAAAGATTTTATAGATTTTCTCTATATATTCCTATGTAAAACTTGATTCCCCTGTTGTGGCCCTACCCTACCCCCGGGGACCATGATTTGAACAAACTTGAATCAACACAACCTGGGGATGCTTTCAATTTAATTTGAGCTTTTCTGGCCAAATAGTTTTTGAGAAGAAGATTTTTGAAAAATACCAACACATTTTCAATAATTCTCAATTATCTCCCCTTTAAAGAGTGCGTGGCCCTTCATTTGAACAAACTTGAATCCCCTTCACCCAGTGATGCTTTGTGCCAAATTTGGTTGAAATCTGCCCAGTGGTTCTGGAGAAGAAGAAGAAAATGTGAAAAGTTTACAACAACAATGCCGCCGACAACTCCGACGACAGACAACGGACAAATTTTGATCAGAAAAGCTCACTTCAGCTTTCAGCTCAGGTGAGCTAAAAGTAATAATAACTCTATTTACTGCTGTTTACATTGCTGTGAAATACATAACTTATTGATGTGAAAGAAAATGATTACATACAGATTGTGGTAAATGGCAGAATATGTAATAACATGAATGCCTAATAGTCAGAATATTTAGCAAACAAATTGATGTCCATCTTTTACCTGTTTTGCAGTGTATAGTTTAGCTAGGGGAGTAAGTAGTCTCAACAGAAGAGACTCCTGATCACTGGCTATTCCTGTATCCTCCCTCCCCAGCAACCTAGCCACCTCTAGCACCAGGATCGTGGCAGCCCGAACTTCTACCTCCATGAGCGCCAGCGTCTGCACATGGAGGGGATAGTTCTTTAGGTAATCTCCAAACGCCTTTCTCCTGGTTGAGTAATCTCGAGCCATACTAAGAATTCTGAAACAAATATCTAGTTTATTAGTCTTGACCAATACAAGTCTTAAATGAATAAGTACAGCTCTAAATGGGGATTTATGCTCGCTTTCATCACAGGATTAAGTCATCTTTCCTGCTCTTATCCAATGAAACAATGTATATGCATCATCCACGCCAATAAAACCAAGTAAATATAAACATCAATTCTATATTGTACACATAAAGCTATCAAAATGCAATTTCCAATTCATGTATTATTTAAAATAACTTGAGTCAAGCTACTTGACTACAACACATGTAAATTGACATCCAATTTATTCTGACTGATAACATTAATTAAGAATGTTGTTTATTGCTAGCAACTATCTTAGTCTATACCTCTGAAATACGCATGCTCGAGTTCACGGTCGGGCATTCTGGGAAAACTACTATAGATAGACTGTACGATGACAATTTCGTTTTTCATTAAAAAAAAAAAAGAAGAAGATATCATCCGAATTTAATTCATTGTATAACCTACACATAAAAGTACAAGAATCTTAGGTCATGGATACAAGGATTGTAGACATCACCCGGTAAAACATATATAACTTCCTCCGAAATGTTTTGGGAAAACCCGGTGAAACATAGCTATACACCAACTTCCTACGAAAAGTCTAGAAAAAAAAGTTTAGCATGTTGGAAAGTCAAGATACAATGCAGTACCACACTGATGTAATTTCTTATATTTTTATTGTTTCCTTTGTTGACGGAAAAGCCCGATTGTTATAAACAAAGAAACGACATTTAAGCGAGAAAATTTTACGTCGAAGCCAAAAAAGATAATTTCTCATTGGTCAATTACCATACGAAAAAATCCGAGCAGAGAGACGACATTTACGGGCAAAAAATTTACGCCGAATCACAAGCGATAGCTAACAATATGGCGGAGACGGACCAAACAGACTCTGGTATGTAATATTTTTCTCTTGATGATACTCAGTCATATATATATATATATTATAGGTCTAACGTTATATCTGCAGAAAATAATAATTCTAATATAGACTATATAATTGCACCACATCAAAACTTTTCTGGTGTTGTGGGTAGACAGAGTAACCCATATGCAGGTAGTCATAATTTGCAAACGGCTTTGCTAATTGGATTTTCTGGATCTAATTATCTGTTAGCAACATTTGCTGATTATACAACTGCTTTATTTTATGATGAAGTGTCAAATTCTTATTATTTATTTGATTCGCATGCTTGTAATGAAAGTGGACAAACAGATGCTTATGGCTATGCAATTCTCTTGGAATTCTCTACTGTTCTGTAAATCTTGCAACATTTACAAGAGAGACATTTAAATCAAGTGTTTGAAGTAACAGCATTCAGTTTTACACAAACAGTTATAGCTGATTCATCACAATTATCAGATTTGACAGACTGTTTACAAGATGTGCCTTGCCCTTTGCCGAGTAATGGGGATTCTAACACACCAACATCTATGAATACTTCTAACTTAAATATTGAAGATCATTTTTGTAACAATTCATATGTTCAGCAAACTTCTGACACATTCTACAACCTGAATCACACTTACTCAAGCTCAACACAAAAGATGCACGATTCCAACACACAGTCATCTGTGAATGCATCCAATTTCAACTGTACAATTCAAGATTATTTTTGTAACCATTCAAATTTTCAGCAAACTTCTGACACATTTTACAACCTTAATCACACTTACTCAAGCTCAACACAAAAGATGCACGATTCAAACACACAGTCATCTGTGAATGCATCCAATTTCAACTGTACAATTCAAGATTATTTTTGTAACCATTCAAATTTTCAGCAAACTTCTGACACATTTTACAACCTTAATCACACTTACTCAAGCTCAACACAAAAGATGCACGATTCCAACACACAGTTATGTGTGAATGCATCCAACTTCAGCTCTACTTTTGAAGACCATTCATGTAATCATTATGATTTTCAGAGATATTCAAACAAGCATTGTAACCTTATCCACACTTACTAATCACAATTGCCTGCAAACAAAAAACTAAAACGTATATCAACGTCTCCTATATCTCATGATCACTGTTATAACAACTCGTTGTCTTTAAATTACTTTGAGTTTAATACGTCAAACATGTGTCATATTGTTCAATTGCCTCACCAACCTCTTTAAGATATGTGTGAGACTATATCACCTACAGTAAACATTCAAACACAGAATGAATACATGTGTAACAGTCATGAAGTTTCAATAAGTATATTGTCAAAAGAATATAGAGACTACAATGACATGGAACCAGAATTTTCCTGTAAAGCCACTAATTGTACATGCTGAAGATGAAAAGGATTCCTGTTTTTCAATTTGAAACCAAAGTAGGTTTCTTTGCTTTCTTTTTTTTCATTGTTGTTATCATTGTTATTTTGCCTAGTTATTCCATATAACTTGATGTTCCTTTATTGGACAGTATCGCATGTTCCATTATTGACAGCTATTTTTGATGAGACTTGTACATTTAAGCAAGCTACTCCAGACTAAGGAGTATTGATCCTGTAAAATGTGTAAGCTACTATATAGGTACAGTGTATTGGTCAAATACATGTACATGATTCATGTTTTTAAAACTATAATTTTATTGTGTATATCCTTCTCTGCATTGCTTATGTCGAGAATGACAACAATTGCAAAAAATGTTGCAGTTAAATATATATGTTGCAATTTCAATCTTCTTTTTTTATTCTTTCAAATGTTTAAAACAATATACTTGAAACTTGATAGCATATTACATAGGCTTCAAGCTCTACTATTGTGTTACCAGTTCTAGCTGGACTGGTCACACGCCAGTAGGGTGAAAACAATTCAAGGAGGGTATTGCATTTACTTATTCTCTTCTTACCATGTTTACGACGGTTTACAGTTCCCCTTATTTCTAGCGGACATTATAAAAGTTAAGAATTTTTTTAGTTTCTTACATTATTAATGACGATAAGTTTAACGAAATTTAAGCAAGCGTTCATGTATTTCCATCTAAATCGTTTTATAAGCAGAATTAATATTGTTCATTCCATCTACCACCAGTAGTTACATTATCAAACTCAGCTCCCCATCCACTACTGGATGCATCAGTTCTGACAAGAAAATTGGGTTCACCATGACAAATTTGCTTCATACATTTGTGTACATTTTCTATCCACCAGTTTATGTCGTTTCTTGCTTCCAAGGAAATTTCCATCCTTGCATTATAATCCCCTCGAGAATATTTCAATGCATCAATTTTGTCATTTTCTAAAGTACGGTAAAATAAAGGTCCATATTCAACTCCTGGAAAACTAGCCACCATAAAGCCAAGCAATTGAGAAATCTCCAAAAAAAATTGACTTTTTTCAACTTTAACATTTTTGGCAACATTGGTACAAGTTAATCAATTTTAGTTTGTGTTAGTTTCACTGTCATCTCTACTGAATTCAAAATGAACCCTTAAAACACTATTTCTTGTTTAGGGATGAAGACTGATTTTTCAATATTCAAAATGAAACCCAAGCTCTGCAATTTGTTGACAGTAGTTTTAACATTTTCCCAACAATCATATTGATTATCACCTTGCAAATTAGAAAAGCCTAGTTTTCTAAGATCTGAATAAACTGGTTTCATAAGTTTAGTAAACTTCCTTGGGCTGCATGCTAAACCAATAACAAGGCAAGTGTACTGAAACAATTCTCCTTTCCACATGAATCTCATAAATTTCCTGTATTCTCTCGCAAGTGGAACTGAATAATATGCATCTTTCAGATCAACTGATGCCATATAACACCCTTGTTTCATTAAATTCAAAGCCGATTGTAAACTTTCCATTTTGAAATGATTGTATTCTACATAACTGTTGGATTTTTTCAAATTCAGTATAACTCGATAACTTTTGTCTTTTTTCTGCCTGATAAATATATTTGATATAATTTCATCAGAACAATGATTACATTTCTCAATGACATTCTTGTCTAACATTTTGTAAACTTCTTTAGACACAATATCGGCTTCTCTTTCATTAAATCTCAAGGGGTATGATGGGCTCAATTGATTTAACTCATATTCATTTGTAATTTCAATAAGACATCCTTTTACAGTGTCTAATATAGTTTTATCTGATGTAATATCTTTCCATTCATCTAAAAATTGTTTCAGTCTACTTGCCCTGAAATTTTCAGGTAACAGAACTTCAACCGAGTCATTTTCAAATATGATGTTTTTAATTTTATTTCTTACCCCATCAATAATCATTCTTGCTTCTTTATGCCTTTTGTGAACTTCCTGTTGTAATTCCCTCTCTAAGTTTGGCCTAAAAAAGGGCCATTCCTGCTTCGGAAATAGCCCTGTGACCCAGACGGTCTGGAGTAAGGTTGAAATCTCTGACCTCGAGCTCCATGAAAGGTGCCTCGTCTCATATTCTTGCTTGTCATAACTCTATTGACTGCTTTATTGGTCTTTTCAATTTCATCTAAGCGTTTTCCCAATTCTCCCCCAAAAAGGAACTTCAGACGAAAAAAGTGACAAATATTGCACACTGTCTATGTCACTTTTTAAAACATTCTCTTCGTCTCATGTTGAGTTCGTAATTCGAATAACTGAGCATTTCAACAGTCTTGATCAGTTCTCTGACTAACTCTTCTTTTTCTACATCTTTGTTTCACACAATCTTATCCAAAATGTTTACAAGTACTGTCACACTTTTCACTAAAAAGAGTTGACCGTATTGAAATCTGCTGTCAAGCGACTTGGTTGGAACTTGTAACCTGTTCCATATCAATTGATCGACTTTTGTGCACACGAGACTCTCGCAATTTTCTGGTCATTTGATTTTCTCAGCAGATTCTTTCACCTGTTCAGCCAACTTTTTGTCAATTTTAACCTTGAACATAAGATCGTTCACAAGTCTTTGTGTATGGGCTCTACGTCTTGCAAAGTTACTTGTTCAGAAGCGACTTTCATAAATCTCGACTGTGACCCACTTTCGTTTTTATTTTTCCCGGAATCAGGTTTACCGGATATTGAGCCCGACAGTTTTGTTTTTGACAATAAATCATCCACAGTCATTGTATTTGACTCACTGTCTTTCTCATAAATTTCATCATCAGAGTAAAATTCATTAGACTCATAATTATTGTCTACATAGTTATTGTCACTTTTCTCACAAACAAGTTCAGCCATGTCCGACTTCAGTCCTTGAAAACCGGCTGTGATAGTGTTCGTCAACATTTCTAAGCATTTGGCCAAATTGTCAAAATTCTGAGAATTTCTGTTTTCAACAGACTCATTTCCAGTTTCTTCATTAACTTGATTTTGAGGTGAAGTACATGTCTCTGTACTGGTGGCCATAGTAGATCGTGATGATCCTTGGCCGACAGTATTTTTTGTCACATGTATCGTGCTCGGCGAGCTCATTCGTTCAAAAAAACTTTCATGTGAAATAGTAGTCAACGGAAACTTCACTGGTAGCGAGAATGATTCAGGCTTGGTGCTCTTCCCTCTTGAATCTTTCTCGCGTTCCGACTTTTTCAACATGGCGGATGCCATAGTCATGCACGTGTTCTGCGAACTCGTTGTATTAATTGGTAAGTATACTAAACTCTGTTTTTTATCACTCTCGTTATGCATGAATAAATACATAGTCTAACAAAATGATTTTCTGTCGTAAATTCATTTAGCAAATGAAAAAAAAACATCAATTAATACACCAATAATTAAAATGGTTTACAGTTCCTCATGTTTAGGCAGATGATTTGATCAATGCAAGATGGAAACAATCGTCTTGCAGCTTTGTAATTGGAACGCTAGTCAAATATTATCCATTGGTTGTTTACCCTGTATTCTTTTTTTTTTTTTCAATTTTATAAAAATAGTTATCTACTTATTCTACGAACATGTACAAGTAGATAGCAAAATGTCTTTGCATTTCCAATTTTGCCACAGTATATTAGATAAATTAAAAATGATTTCAAAATAATGGACCATAAAAACGATGGTCACAGAAAGAAATCATTTAAGCCATTCATAAATAAAGACCACAACTAGTAGACTAATTGTTCTAGAACAATTAGAGGTCTTTCCACCTCATTGTTTTCTATGTTTGAAATAAGATTGCTTCAATAGAATAAAGTATTATTTCTGCGTTACTTGTTTAAAAAAGGGTCAAACGATTAAGTTTGCAATTTTTTATTGCTTGACCTTGACCTTTGACCTTCATGTCATTTTAATCTGACAAAGTAGACGCTTCAATACCAAATGGTCCGATGTATCTATGATTATTGATTCAAAGGTTATTTGTGTTTCTTTATTGAATGTTCGAAACCTTCAGGGGCAACAACTGCTAGAAAGGGACTTTGGACCCTGCCGGTATGAATAGATTGAAGAAGCGTCTAAGTATACTGAATACATTGGTAAAAGTTTCAAGTCTCTATCTCTAACGGTTAATGAGGAGTAGGATAACAAGCATTTTGTACAATAGGGGCAATAACTCTATAATTGTTACATGGTAAGGGTCAAAGGGTTATATTTTGAAATGTCTTAAGATGTCCTACTACATCCATGAAAAAGTTTTTCTCTACCATCCTAAACAAAAGAGATACAAAAACTCACTAATTAAGAGATTTTCAAATGACCTTGACCTTTGACCTTCATATATTTTGTTCGGCCAAGGAAGATGCTTCCATCCCAAGTGGTCTCGATGATAAGTAATAAAAAAGTTTGAAGTGATTTTATGGAAATGTAAATAGTTTCAGGGGCAATAACTTCTACATGGGGACTTCAGATCCTTTCGTTATGAATAGATTGAAGAACCGTCTATGTGTACTGAAGACATTGGTAAAAGTTTGAAGTCTCTATCTCTTATGGTTTCAGAGGAGTAGCGATAACAAACATTTTGTACAATAGGGGCAATAACTTTGTATTTATTCAAAGGTATGAGCCGAGGGGCTATATTTAAAAATGTCTTAAGATGTCCTAATACATCCATGAAAAAGTTTTTCTCTACCACCCTTAACAAAAGAGAACTAAAAACTCATTAATAAACAGATTTCTAAATGACCTTGACCTTTGACCTTTATGTTATTTTGTTTGGCCAAGGTAGACGCTTCCATCCCAAGTGGTCTGAAGACTGTATGATAAATAATAAAAAAGTTAGAAGTGGTTTTATGAAAATTCAAAAAAATTCAGGGGCAATAACTGATAGAAGGGGGTCTCGGATCCTTTCGGTATTAGTAGATCTAAGAACCCTCTAAGTGTACTAAAGACATTGGTTATAGTTCCAAGTCTCTATCTCTTATGGTTTCAGAGGAATAGCGATAACAAGCTTTTCGTACACAAGGGCAATAACTTTGTAAGTTCTGGGAGTTATCAAGCAAAGGGTCATTTGGTACCATAACTTTTATTGGTCAATAACGTAAAGAAAAAAATGTTTCAATATCTCTAGAAATAAAAAAGCTGTCCCTGGAAAAAAAGAGAAGAACAAAAAATAAAAAACATAAGAAAAACAAAAGGTCTTTCATCTGAAAGGTGGAAAGACCTAATAAAAGACATCAGCTGTATACCAGACGATTGGTCACTAAGTAATATAGAAACAGATACCACAGTAAGAAACATAAGCGAAAGTCAGACACCGATTAAACAATAGAAGCGTGTTCATCAGAGTGTGTGAGAGAGATTCAAGAGCTATTACCTTATTAAAAGTCGTGTTCTCTGTGGTAATAATTATTTTGTAGGGAAAACCCACACTTTCCTGACAATATCAAACAACATGGACCCATATATACAGTCTACTTAATGCTTTAGTCCCTGCAGAAACTTCGGGTCGCTTTTTATGATAATGTATATTCGTATAAAAGTTTTCTTTGATTATGACTAATATTGATTGTCTTGTCCTTCTAGGTTTAGATAGTAATACATATTAAAAAAGATCAACATTACAAAATATGACGTGTCTCATGTAACCGCTTTGTAAATAGGATATTTAATTGCGTATGTACAAGAGCATCGGAGACGGCAAAAGATAGAGAGAAGTACATTAGTTTATTTTGACCCCATATGTCCAGAACATTCAACAGATAGAGAGAAGTACATTAGTATATTTTGACCCCATATGTCCAGAACATTCAACAAATAGAGAGAAGTACATTAGTATATTTTGACCCCATATGTTTAGAACATTCAACAGATAGAGAGAAGTACATTAGTATATTTTGACCCCATATGTCTAGAACATTCAACAGAAAGAGATGATGTACATTTGTTTATTTTGACCACATATGTCTAGAACATTCAAAGAACGTGACGCCATGGTTAATGAATTAAACATTGTGAATGTAAAAACAACATCGTATTACACCTGTTGTAAAACATATACCTGGGTCAGAAATTAAAGCGAGAGTCAGACCAGTAGATTTTGAATACTTTATTTCTATACTCCATTTTTTCCCAATGCATAACAATGGTATTGGTTGATTCATGATATTAAAAATGCCAAATTATCTTTGATTGCTATTAGATTATTTTTATTATAGGGACTATATACAAGTTCTGATCTGTGAGAGTACAGACTGTTTACATCACAATGACACCATTGTCATTACACTTGGTCAACGGTATTTTATCTTTAAACTAGATCATTAAACCCCTTTTTTATCAATTTTAGAATTCTCTCGTTCAATACTTGTTATTATTATGATGGTATTGTGTAATGTATATGCACCCCCCTCTCCCCAGGGCCCATAATAACGAAACTTAAGAGATGTACTTCATTTGTCACAGAGAAAAAAGACCATTTCTGAAAGAAGCAAACATATACTTTAAAACAAATATACGGAAAAGAAATTAATGGAAGTATATAAAAGAATGAAAATATACTACTAACCATGCAACGAGACAAAAATATTAAAGATCAGTTTTAAAGATTAGTTTGAATTGTAATTCGCAAAGGAATATCATTACTAAGGTTGGCAAAGCCAATTTAATGTTGTATGAATGGTAATTCAACAAAGTATTACTTCAAATCGAGCACAAATACACTGGATGCATTGAACTGTGTTTTAAATACGAAGCTTTGAAAATAAAATGTAACACTTCACATTAAACTGCATTCACGATAGTCATCTAACCGTTCAGCCTGAGGAAACCATTAAACAAGGGGGGTGTCCCCAAGCACCTACAGGGGACATTTGAACTCGGAATAATTATTTAACTCGGAATTCAATAAAATTCTGATTTTAGCTTTATTTATTCCTCTACCAGTGTTAATAATGCAGTCATGACTTTTCTTCAAATTACGAAAGACTATTGAAAGGAAAGGTCTAAAAGTTTTAAAATTTCAAGATCCGCCCATATAATTCCACTCCCTTTAAAGGCACCTATTTTCATGTGCAAGCATGACAAAATCACTCTCAAAATGACGTTACATTTACTATGACGTCATTCTAGAGTTGATCACTCTAGCTGAGAAGAATATCCCAGCAGGCACGCAACGTTGTTTCAACGTTGATTCAACGTTGATATTTGGTCGTGACGTCGTACAACCTTTTTTCAACGTTGAAACAACGTCACATTTCGACGTTGAAATTTCAACGTCGTATTGACGTTGAATCAACGTTTTAAATCAAGTGTTCGAAGGGTTATACAAACAATTATATTTTTTTCAATTCTTGTTTATCAAACTATGTGTACTTAAAATAAGATAAATTTATTATTTTGAGATAGGATCTTAAATAAGTCGAAAATTCAACGTCAACACGACGTCTACCTGACGTTGAAAATAAACAACATTACAAGTTGATATATTTTTATTTATAAAATGTCTTAAATTAATCATTATACATATATATATAAA
This sequence comes from Magallana angulata, assembly GCF_025612915.1. NCBI lineage: Eukaryota > Metazoa > Mollusca > Bivalvia > Ostreida > Ostreidae > Magallana > Magallana angulata. The sequence goes on from NW_026441687.1 coordinate 23,551, forward strand.
AGAAACAGTTTAATCTTTTAATATGTATTTAAAATAGGCAAAGATTTCATGTTTACTATTGTATTAATGGGCGGGTAACTCTAGTTCCGGTTCATGACAGGAAGTGTTACGATTAAAGCGCGGGCTTTTAACAAAGTAAACAAAGGAAGACAAAGGAAAAACGAAGAAAGCTACGTACGCGATCTGAGCAGTGCCAGAGGTAAACATAATTATAATTACTGTATTACTGACACAGAAAAATAATGTTGAGGTTTGAAATATTAAGTAGAATTTATATGTGAAGCACGAATGAAGGCTATTGATGCACAAATTGAACGTGTAAAATTACAGCAAAGGGATTACACAATATGCATGTGATTCTTGTGAATCTTGATTTCAGTTATGCATTATATGCAGATTAATAACTTGGTAGTGTACACGTACGATGCAAATTGCATGTCGATTTATATTTAGATACATAAATTAGTACGTTAAGAAGTAGTATTTAGAGAACAACATATCATGAATTAAAGCCATACTTATATATAGGTCAGATCGGAATCAATAGATAAAACACAAGCGCGGATCTAGAGGTACAGTGCTTTATATTAATAAACCGTTGGGCTGGGGCCAGTGAATTTTTTTATTATTTGATTAAAAAAAAATAGTGTTCAAGGTTAAATCAACATGTGGTGTTTGGGGCCAGTGATTTTTTTATTTTATAAAAAACAATTTAGTGTTCCGGGTTAAATCAACATGTGGTGTATGGGGTATAAACCAGTGTCTTGTCATGTATGGCTGGTACTATTAGTTAACTTCATTAATTCAGATTTATCTTTCTTTTTGGTCACTGCATGTGATGTCACAATTAATGAGTAGTTTTTCTGCCACATTGAGCAAATATGGTGTAACTATTAGTCATTTTGCATTTAGCTGTTTAGCGGTATCAAGTTTTACTGATATGAAATGGTACAAGCTTATCAGAAACAATTGCATCATATAATATAGTAAATATTACTTATAGTTTGAGCTAACAATTAACAGATTTGATGTAGACAGTGCAAGGAATTTAATATAACATGTATGTATATTATATAATAATATATTTTATGATAGAATATTTCAATAAATATTCATAGAAACTTCAGATGGCAGAGTATATGAGATCTTATATGAGAAGATGGAGAAGGACAAATGCTCAAGTAGCAGCCATAATTGAAAGCAATGAAGACATAGATGAAATTCCAAATCAGTTAGGAGATGGTGAAAACCCGGTCCGAAACGAATTAGATGAGGAAATTATATTGAGAGATTCAGACGACACCTTACATACTGATGAAACTTCAGAATTTGGAGATAATGAAGACTTTGACACATCTTCCTCTGACTCTTTAGAACCATTTAGTGATGACGATGACATAAATACATGTGATGCAGAGGAAAATGTCTGCCTTGAAAGTGAATTGAGAGAATGGCAGTGTAAACACAAAGTAACCCGAGAAGCTCTAAACCATCTCCTGGATATTCTAAGAAGGCGGGGCCATAGATTACCAAAAGACTACCGCACACTTATGAAAACCCCTCGCCAGATCAATAGCAGAGAATTGTGTGGAGGTGAATATTTGTACTTTGGAGTTGAAACTGGTCTATTAAAAATTATTTCTCGTCATTTTGCACAATTCTCTGGACTAGGGCTTCACATCAGCTTTAACATTGATGGGGTGCCACTTTTTAAGTCCACAAATATTCAGCTTTGGCCTATACTTTGCAGTGTTAAGGGATTTGAACCATTTGTTGTTGCCTTGTTTTGTGGGACTTCAAAACCAGATTCTTTGGACACTTATTTGTCAGATTTTTTAAATGAGTTGAGAGAACTTAAGAGAAATGGTGTAAGTTACAATGATGAAACATTATCAATATGGTTTTCAGCATTTGTTTGTGATGCTCCAGCCAGATCCTTTTTGAAATGTACAAAATCTTTCAATGGATACTATGGTTGTGAAAGGTGTGTAATAAAGGGCAGATGGAACAACCGTGTTATATTTCACTCAGACAGGATGCACACTTTGAGAACGGACGAGAAATTTCAGAACTTTGAATACAAGGACCATCAGATAAACCGCTCTCCTTTGCTAGAAATTGGAGTTGAATGTGTTAAAGGATTTCCTTTAGATTATATGCATTTAGTGTGTTTGGGAGTGGTAAAGAGAATTTTATCGTTTCTGAAAAAAGGACCTAGAGAATGCAGGTTGTCACAACAGCAGCTGAATTTACTTTCTAACAACTTGAAAAAACTTAATGGAAAAATGCCGAGGGAATTTGCAAGACAACCAAGATCTTTAGTATACTTAGATAAGTGGAAAGCCACCGAGTTTAGGCAGTTTTTGTTATATACAGGACCATTGGTTTTGAGGTCTGTCTTGAGAGAAGAAGTTTACAGCCATTTTCTGACATTGACAGTAGCTATGTCTATCCTTTTGGACTCTAACCAAACTAAAAGAAATGATTATTTGCAGTATGCAAGAGAGTTATTGCAATATTTTGTGGAACATTCACCAGCCATATATGGAGACACTTTTTCCACCTACAATGTTCACTCTCTCCAGCACTTACCAGATGATGTTCAGCACTTTGGCACTTCATTAAATGAAATTTCGGCCTTCCAGTATGAAAATTATCTATTCAAGTTAAAGAAATACGTTCGAAAATCTCAAAATCCAATAGCCCAGATAGCCAAACGAATGAAAGAAACAGAGACATTTCCCAGTAAACAAATGCCAAAAAAGTTGCATATTACAATATCTACCAAGAAAAAGGATAGCTGCTTTCTTCTAAAAAATGGAAAATTTGCCTTTGTGTTAGAGAAGAGAGCAGACAAATGTTTTCTCTGTGATGTGTTTGCACAAACGTCTTTGGAAAACCTTTTCGAAAACCCATGCTCTTCAAATTTGGTGAATATTCAAAAATTACAAAATATACGCAGACCAGCCAGGCGAATGTTGCTCGAGTATGATGAGTTTGAGAGGAAAGCAGCTTGTCTACCAGATGGTACGGGGTATGTTATGATCCCTCTGCGCCATGAGATGGAAAGATGGTGATAGAGGTGGTGAGTATGACATGTTTCTGATCGAATACTGCATATTTCTGGCATGATTAGACTAATGTTATTAAAGTTTTGCACCAGCATGTCAATGCAATTAAGTGCACTTGCCAATTTTACTTAATATTTTATAGCTGATAGTGAACATGCTAGTTTAGTATTTAAATTTGCATGTAAACAAAGCATTTCATGGTGGAATTAATTATGTGTGAAGATGTTTCATGGTTTTTTAAATTACTTTTTTCAGGTGTTTATAAATGGCGGGGCGCAAAAAATGGTCAAGGGCGGTTTGGAGAGAAGGAGACCAGGAAGAAGAATTGGTTATCCCTTCTTCTTGGATTGAAGGAAAATTTATACGATGGCCCAACAGCAGTAGTGCATTAGCTGCACTTAAAGACATGCGGAAGCCCGAGAAGACATGGCAAAAATTCAACCTGATAAAGGTTAAATTTTCCTCTGGTATGTTATGTATAAAACCACTCACTGGCACTCAGTGTAAAAAAAAACTGTCTTATTTTATATGTATGTTTTTAGAAAACTGTAAGTTAATTTGACTGTTTACCTTTTTTACAAGCTGAATTTTACTTTTAGATAGCAAGAAAGAATGTGATCAATATGATTACACGACAACTGGTGAAACGACTGAGGAGGAAAGTGATATTGAGGAAGAAATGATGCCCAAGAGAAGACCCAAAAAGAGGATCTTTTCCGACTTTATATTAGGTGAAAAACACTGCTTATCAAACACTTATTTGTTTTGCATATGGAAGTTGGCATATGTTTGATTAATTACACAAAAACAAGTGTATATTTTTTATTTTGATATTTGATTATGTTTTTGATAATTTTACATGTTCATGTAATATAACAAACAAATTAAACATGAAAGCACTGAATTGGGTATATGTTTATTTATTATATATTATTCAATTCCAGACGGTGTTGAAAGCACTGAGGAGGAATCGTGTGGGACAGGTACATTTCTACATGTATAGAACATACAAATGCAGATCAGATCAAAAAAGTGTATAAATTCTGATATCACAAAAGAGAATTTGTATTTGTTAAAAAAAATTAAATTTATTTTCACAACAGGATCCACTGAAAAACACAAAAAAAGAATAGAATTACCACCGCCACCACCTCTTCCATGTACGTATCATGTCTAAATTTTATTTTCTTAAAAGGGAGAATCATTTAACGTTGGTGTATGAGTGGTACACTTTTCTTCTACATTTGAATTGATCTCATTAATATATTTGATGTTATGTAATATGAACCTCACAAAGTAAAATATTTTTATAAATATATTTTGCATTATTAGCCTTGGCAACAAGAAGATTAAATAGTGATGGATCAAGGTCGCCTCCAAGATCTGACATAGTTCATCAAAGGTCACAGTCTCCTGCATCGACAAACAGATCAAATCAAAGATCAGTTTCATCATCAAGATCGAACACATCTGAACAAAGATCAAGGTCACCAGCAACATCCAATAGATCCGGCCAAAGATCAAGGTCACCAGCAACATCCAATAGATCCGACCAAAGATCAAGGTCACCAGCAACATCCAATAGATCCAGCCAAAGATCAAGGTCACCAGCAACATCCAATAGATCCGGCCAAAGATCAAGGTCACCAGCAACATCCAATAGATCCGGCCAAAGATCAAGGTCACCAGCAACATCCAATAGATCCGACCAAAGATCAAGGTCACCAGCAACATCCAATAGATCCGGCCAAAGATCAAGGTCACCAGCAACATCCAATAGATCCGACCAAAGATCAAGGTCACCTGCAACTGCATGGTCCAACAGATGTCATCAACAATCAATATCCCCTGCAGGATCAAACAGATCGGAACAAAGATCAAGGTCACATGGAAGTTACAGCAGATCAAGGTCACCTTCATGGTTCAATACCCCTCGACAAAGATCAAGATCACCCACAAGAGCTGACAGATCTTTTCAACATTCAAGGTCACCTTCAGCTGAAAGGTCCAGCAGATCTCATCGAAGATCAAGGACACCTACAAGATCTGAAAGATCCAATCAAAGTTTTAATTCAGGATCACTTAGATCTACGCAGTCATTATCAACATCTGGGAGACGTAGTAAAACAGGCAGTCTGACAGTTTTTCCACTTACAGAAGAAAGTAAGTAACTCATAGAATATATTCTCTGTTCACAAGAATGTTAATGGGTAATTGTATTTCATGACAGAATTTGTCATACTTTATATTGTAATTATTGTTGTTAATTACTTCAGCAGGCAAATGAGATCAAAAAGAAATTGATGGATTTTTTTTTAAAACAGAATTTCAAAGGAAGACCATCTTTTTGCTGACGGAAATCAGGGACCTGCTACAAAATAGTCAGAGAACGGAGGCCCATTCACAACTTCCAGGAAGCGAGTTTAATTTCTCTGTTGTAGATACAATAGATGACTTAAATTCAGTGGAAAGAAGTTTAGAGGACAAAGATTTTAGAACAAAAATGGTATGTCTGTGAATTAAATATTTCATCTTATACTTTTGGCACATTTTTATTATAAACAAAGAGAAGAAATTTACACATATAATTTATTTTTCAAGTTAAATTTACTGAATTTTTTTGCATGTAGAAGACAATGTTGATGAAAGTTGGAGGTATGGATGAGGCAGATGGAGTGAAGAAATGCATGCAAAGGTAAATATTGAAATACAAAGAAAAGTTTGGGGGGGGGGGGGGCGGGTGATTAAAACATGCTTTCTCAATTCTCTGATTTTTCCTAACAGGTGTCTGTCAAATGCCATGATGGCAAGAATGAACTTAAGAGGAAACAAGGGAAAGGCTGCCTTCTGCAAAACCATTCTGTATGCTGTGATAAAAGGTAGTTACAACATTTTATTAAATATATCACTAGAATAAACAATAATCCTCTATAAGGTTCATAATCTACATATGCATAAAATGTTTTAATAACACTCGTTTACTAAATGTTTATGATTTTTGATTAATTTCAGAATGTGTTCTTGCCAACTTTCCTAGGGCAACGGAAAGTAACATTGACTTGGTAATAGGAAAATACCTGAAGTATGCCCCTGAAAGAGCTGGGGGAGGTGGCCGAAAAGAGAAAAATGACGCTTAAGCATTTTGTTTTGAAAAGTGTTCTAGAAAAAATTGTATACAGTTAAATATCATGAATAATGCTTGTCAAAGTTTAAAAAACAACGTGATTCTATAAATTTTTGTTTTTGAATTGACATTAAATTTTGACTCATCCAGACTTGTATTTATGAATTGAATAATGTTTATATATATATATATATATATATATATATATATATATATATATATATATATATATATATATATATATATTTATATTTAACAGTGGATAATTATTATAAACATTGTCAATTGTATTATTCATTTCTTAAGTCAAAACGTAAAATGTTAATAAGGGAAGTAAGAAATGGCAATTGTACTCAAAGTTATTAATAACGACTTAATTTTGACCCTATATAAGCATCTACAATCAACTTTGCAATAAGCTTTAAGAAACATTCTTTCAAAACCTACTTTCAACCTTATTTCAACGTCATATCAACGTCATAAGTTGACGTTGAATCAACGTCAGATTTCAACGTCAGATCAATTAACAAATCCAACCAAATTTCAACGTTATTTCAACGTCAAAATGTGACGTTGAATCAACGTTGAATCAACGTTGATGTGCCTGCTGGGATTTTACATGATATCCCCGAAGCAAACTGAAAAGGGGGGGGGGGGTGGTTCTTAAAAAATGATAGTATAGGCCTACTTTAGTTATTTCCCGTTACTGGATCATGTGTATTATACCACTATTTCCATGCACGCCTTGTACATGTAGCATTGATGTATGCAATAATGTCTGCTTTCTGATTGCACCTTGCACTTCGCTTTGTTTTTATAATTTTGCCTGTAAAGCCTGTCCTTGTTGTAGATTAAATATACTCTCCTTCAGCCTATAGAAATGCATGTTTAATCACGTTTGCTTCTGTAGTATATGCACCCTCTGATCCTTAAACACCCTCTGTAGTATGCTAGCTAGCTTTGTAACATAACTGCATGGTGTACGCCTTTGTGCATATGCGTATGGGTCACTAACCAGCTAATCCAAGCACTATGGACACTGGGGGTTCTAGCTTGTGCTATTGAATCAAACCTCACCTGTATTTAACACCGAAATAGAGTTCCTTTTATGGTTTTTAATTCCGTACTAAAATTCGTAGAAAAAAAAGATAATTTTAACTTTCAATTTCTATTTGATAAGATCTATGACATTGTGTAAGTCACGGTATATAAAGCGTATACGGTCATAAGTTATGTTTTATCGTATTAGCTTATCGTAGGTCAAAATTAAATTCATTCTTAAGGTTAATCGATACACCAGTACATATTTGTTTGATCGACCAAAACAACAAAAAACAACAACCACAAAACATTTTGAAAAATTATTTTATAAAAAATGAGGATGATAAATTAATTTGATTTTTTTTGTATTTTTTAATGAAAACCGGAAACATCATTACGGCTGCAAACAGGATAAATATTTGTTATAGAGCAATTTTAAAACGATTATGATCGAGATCAGTTTTTCGTTTTCATTACTTTGTTCAAGTGTGTTAAAATTGCAATTTTTCTTAAATTTTGCCTTTTGTTTTCAATTTTTTTGTAAAATATTTATGTTTGATAAGTGCTATATGTGATTTTTGCTAATTATTTTGTTTGATACATAGTTTCAAAAGACATAAAGGAATAACCTTTGGTATGTGTTTATTAATATATTACACATCATGATCATACACATCAATTACTAAATTACTACCCAATTCGGGAGAGACTTATACAATTAAGGCAAAGCATTGTCCGATGACTTCAGAGAATCAATCGTCACAAGTCTGAAATCAACAGATCAAGTGGAGCCATTGTTGAAACGGGGTTTATTCCCAAAGTAAAATAATTCAAATTCCGATTTTATAAATCAAATTTATAACCATATATTTTTTCCTAATGTAAATGCATACGAATAGATATGCGCGTTCATTGTTGATCTAGCTATACACTTACAGAAAAAAATCACATATCGACATTTTTAAAGATTTCTGAGGTAAGTAAATATTTATAAAAATCCCGTTTCTGATATTAAAACCGCAGAACATTATACATTAATATACAATGTAGTTTTTAATGTTAACTTCACTCAAATTTAAATATAATGAATGTATTTTAGCATAATTATGAGTAAAGTATAATTCTTCTTCAAGAACAACTTACAAGATATTATCAAAACGGATTATCAAAACGGATTTTGGTATGCTTTTTTTTTTTACCGATAGCGTCACGATCCACTTTGTCAGTTACGTCACGCCTAAACAATACACACCGCCGGTATTAAAACTTTATGATTGGTCAGCTCCTTTTCTTAGCCGGAGTTATAGATATATGCACGCTTACGCAATTCCAGAGCTTATGGATTTCACAGAACAGTTCATTTTTTCTCCAACATAGACTTTCCCCTTTTATTTAAATTATATGCAAAACTCACGTACATGTTGACCCTGGTTTGCGACAATGGCGTTAAACAAAAAACAAAAATTAATTTGTATGTACCGGTACTCCGCGTTAACTTCATGTACATTGAATAAATGTACATAATGTACATGTATTACCTACTTACTTACCAATCGAAATAATAGACATGAATTTTTCTATTTCTACACCTTTCCATCGGCAATCAACAGTCAATAAACGAAGTAAACGATGATATAAAAGAAGCTGATACGCAAGTGGAAAGTGCAAAGGGGGTATACTGGTACGTACATACATGTATGTGTACGTAGAACTGAGCCATCTTCGCTAGGCAAGTGTCAGACTCGTTTATTCTCCTTTTACCCCACCACATTCTGTGTATATAATCAATACTAAAATATTTTCATACATTTTACCGCAAATGTCATTTCTTCACTTGTAGCTGAAATTCTTTTAAACGCCATCATCAGTCCCAGATACAGTGGCGTGGTTTGTTTACATATAAAATGACAACTCTTGGTCAGCTTTCCGGGTTCGATAAGCCAAAGATTGTTTATTAGGAGAAAGTTTGGGGCAACTAAAGCGACAACTATGAACAGAACACCCTTGCGAATGTTATTGTCATTTAAATTTTAGACCAAGTGGTTTTATTTGACCCTTTCTGTTTCGCAGTAAAAATTGTGACTAGTGTTTGTAGTCTATTTTAGAGAATCTAGGTACTTGTATTCAAATATAAATTCTAGAGGTTTATTGATTTTAAACTTTATCTTCATTAATTGGTGGATAAAATGTGTTCTAGAAATAAACAAGACAATACAAAAAATAGTTTTTTTCTGCTGTTGCGACAATTAACATGCGTAGTAGAGATCCCCTCTAAGAATTTATTTTCGATCCGCGCCTGACCTAGTAATAATATCAATAGTGAAACAGACTGTGCTATTTTATGCAGAATCTTCCTTGAAAATGGCTCGATACACTAAGTTTTTATGCAAAACATTCACCCATTAATTTTCTTAAAAATTGGTATTGCACACCACAAGCATCAACCATGGCTATGATTTTATTAAGCAACCTAATGTTTATGTTATCAACCACTCTACACGTGGTTGAACACGAACGATAACTCTGTTCTGAATATCATCGTTTAATTCAAAAAACCGCTAGATGGTGAAATAAGACATACATCTTAAAAGACGTTGATGTTTTAACATAAATCAAAGTAGAATATGAAATGAAAATCGACCAGTACTTACGTATTTTGAGAATATTATCCGAACACTTATACTTCCGCTCGAAATTGCACAGGAACTGAACAAATCTCGGTGAAGTCTCGTGAACATTCATTCGAGCACCTCTGGATTTATTACATACTTAGCAACGATAAAGAAAACATTCCGAACACATTCGCAGGGGTGCCGAAGGAAGTTCTAAATGGATTATATGCACTGATTGTGGTATGATATATAATGTTACTTTGTTCAAAACTAGCGTATTCTTTTGTGCCGTAAATTGCAAGTTTTTCGTAAGTATCGTATGCCCTGTAGCTACATATATATATATAGTCTAAGCCATTCTTTCTTCGTAGAGCTATGTATACTGTATGTATGTTTGCCACAAGTATACACTTTCGAAAAATACCCCAATTCCGACAGTCACGAGTAACACAGTGAATTTTTCATTCTCTGATAAGTTGTTCTATCCGTGCATAATTTAGTTTGCACCAGCAGCTAATCAGCGGTAAGGTGATAAAGAAGCGAGTATTGTTTATGCATGACGTAGCTTACAGAATTGAACGTGACGCTATCGGAAAAAGCACACCAAATCCGTTTTGATAATAATTGATTGGATATCTTTAGCTAGACGACCGGCAGTTTAAAGAAAATTCACCAACATTGCACAGCGATCTGAAGTTATAAAAATTTATATCGGAATAACCAATACTTTCATATTTTCGGTTCTTTATTACAGTTTCAATCCAATGTTTTCCCGCATCAATTTTTTGTCCCCGCCCATTTCAAATGCTTTGACTGGAACAGGTGAAACTGACGTAAGCTGTATATTTCCGATCTTGTTAACTGTTAATGTTTCGCGGTCTTATGAAGATTTTTCACATTTACATTCACAATTAATGAAAATTTTATATGGGATGTAATTAAAATAAGCAACTGAGCAAATGAGCAAGAATTTTCACGTACCTGTGTGTTTGAACGGTTTAGTTCGCAAATTTTAAAATAACCATACCTATTCCCTCTTTTTTGGCTTGTCAAGATTTCTGTAAGTCTACCCCCCCCCCCCAATACCCACTTCCAACTTGCTTCCGACGCCACTAAATGAAACTGAAAATAAGGAATTCTAATTGAAGTGAAGTGAAAAGTAAAGGTCACCAAATCATGTTTCATCAAAGTTACATGTACAGTATAATAGTAGTGTTATATGAAAACACGCTTAAAAAAGTTATGACTTCGCAACTACTGCTGCATGAAATAAAAAAGATGCGCAAATTTATGCGCATGCACTCAGACTGGTTTTTTTTTTATCTCTCGCCGCCAATGAACACGCCTGTGAAAAAATAATAAAAGCACGTGACATTCGCTGTATTTTATGATTGGATCAAAAATATATAAAGTACCGCCTCGATTACGTCAGCAGCTTGCTAAATACAATAGCTAGACGATCTGCCAGCATCAAAGACTGGCCGCCTTCACAACACCACGCAGAGTTGCCAAGACGCTATTACCGTGCAAAACTCACTGTTCAATTATAACTTTATTTTGGACTTTACTTTTAAAATTTAACATCTGTTTTGTAATATTTTCTCAGTTTATTTCTTACAAAGTTACTTATTTACATGTAATTAGTGATTGACACTTTTCGGAGTCTGAGTGATTTCAAAGAGACAGAGTGCATTGTCTCAAGAACTGCTAATCTCTTAAAACAATATTGTGCAATTATCCATTTTTCATGTCTTGAACATCACAGACTCATTGACTTTATTTAATTATTCTATATCTGTGAACCTTTCACTCAGGTTTCGACGTTTTATTATTAGGTTTGTCATGTTATTAATTTCATATTTACTGCCACCAAGTGAATTCAAAATTTATACAACATGACAGGTTTAACGACGAAACCATTACTCTTCAAAACAATTAATACAAAACACATTTAACTTCTTAAGTCAGTCACATGGGATATTTAATTACATGTCAAAAGTTAAATGAAAGATGGAAAAACAGAGCGGCCAAATTACCGCCCCCGATAGAAAACACTCCAACATATAAAAAAAAAATAATATGCAAAAAAGCACAAAAAATTGGACAGAAATCAGTCATCTGGTTTAATTTTCTTCAAGATCTGCCGGACTCTGTCTTCCAGTTTTCTTTTAGTAGATGTTACAAGGGACTTGATGCTGTTGTGGTTTATCAAGTCCTGGTGAGTCCTTGATGTTAAGTTGATGTCAACTGATATATCTACAGACTCCATGGCCCGATGTTCTTTGGCGGCATCACAAAACTTTACGAACTCTGTAGGAACACATCGTCTATTGATGTTAAAATCTATTAAGGAAATATCAATTATTATATAAATTCATTATACACTATGATTGAACGCTCATTGAAAAAAATACGGATAAAATACATATACAAATAGAAAACATATATACACTCAACAAAACTTCTAAGTGTTCACCCTAATAGATAGAATAAAAATGAAATTACGAAATAAAATGATGTGATATTTTCAACAATTCGTAACTGATATGTCTGATTATCAATAGCACAGATAAAATAAATGGGCATGATGACACTAAAGTAATACTCATATAATACATACAATCTTACCCAGGTAATCATCTACCATGTGAACATATGGCTCGTAGGTCTCTTCCGCTTCTTCCCATGTGGAACATTGCGTTTTTTCCAAGAAGACTTCTTTCAGAATAGTCCTTTTTTTCTCCGTTTTGAGATTGTTCGTAATTTTTTTCAAGTCGGGCCGTACTTCAACTCGTCGAAGATACTGGCACCGAACTTCTTCTTCCATCCCCATCAAAGCTTTAAACAACTGAAATATTATTGGAAGATTAATGAATTTTATTACCACTATATAAATAGTGTCTGTTTTGGAGGATAACAGTTGAAATTGACACCCCGAGAAAACCATTGTCAACCAACGCCAAACTGACACCCCGAGAAAACCATTCAATGTCAACCTCCGCTTCGCATCGGTTGACAATGGTTTTCGGGGGGTGTCAATTTCAACTGTTATCCTCGAAAACAGGCACTATTCAATTTATTATATTGAATGTCTTAATTTCATAGAAAACTTAATAGCTTTTATATTGAAATGACCTGAATTCCGATGCGAACCGTACGCGCATTAAACAATTCGTTGTGTTACCCGTTGCCAAGCGCGTTGCAAACCCTGAGGGTAATAGAACGGATTATTAACTACGCCTTAACCAATCAGATATCAGTATCCAACATAAATGTATAATAAAATTAACTAATACTGAGGAATATTTTAAGAAAAAGGCTGTGTATGATATCAGGTCAAAATGTAATTCTTTCAGCAAAATCATAGCACGGGTACTTTTAAATTAGATGAAATTCATTGACCATGAAATTTCTCACAAAACTCTGCTTTTTGCCTTTACACTTTAAAACACATGAGAGATGGTAATCTGCTGATTTTAAGAATAAAAAAGTTAAACATTTTTTGTTGTTTCCATTTTTAACTTACATGTTGGGGAACTTCAACGCTTTCCCAAAGGTTGAAAATACGCTCAGCCTCTGTATACGCCTCATTGCAATAGGCAGCCACACTAAACACCACCCAAAGACTGTCTTTGGAACACTTCTGTAGAAACGATGCATCAAGAATAGAAAAAAAATTGAATATTAATAATTAATTCGTAAGAAGCACATTTTGATTGGCTGAGCCCACGGATAAAAAATTAATTTATTTTGTATAACCTGGTTAGCTACGTAGCAACCCCACATCCATGCGCGCGTTACAGTTTTTATGTAAATTCAAATCTTATGCAAAAATAATTATTTCTAACATTATTAATTTAATCTTTTATCAAATTACATGTAAAAGGAATATTTCGCTTCGCGGATTACAAAGCGTGCACTGCCTCAAACCAGGTTATATCGGATAATCTGGGCAAAAAATCAAAACATTCCTTAATTACATACTAGTATGTAGATAAATCATAATTAATTGTGCTTTAATATATTTTTCAAAACGAAAACACGTGCATCAATATGTCTATATTCATCTGACTTTGCTAATATTCATTTGTTAGTCGGTGTTGTTAAATGATAATGTTCATGACCTCTTTGATATACCAATCAATTTGCTTATTATCGAATAACTTGATTTACCTATCAATTACCTTCTGCTGGATATGGGAAAGAACAACTGTCGCTGTGTCTTTCCATTTATCCCCCGTTTCATCTCTTATGTAAATTGAACGGGCCTGGCGCACCAAATCCTGCAAAAAAGTCTCTGTGTATATATATGCCAGATATGTGTTATTTATTACTTGTGAATATTGCACCAAGTAATATATTTACCTGGAAAAGAATACTTTTGGAAGAGGTGGCCCTATTATGTACGTTGCCCACAAGCTTTGCTTCTTCGGGGGTCAGACCAACGTATAATTCAATGTTGACATGCCTTTAAAAAAAATTCTGTTGTTGAAACTCTGTGTATGTATGCACATAACTAATTTCTTTTTTTTTCAGTTTCTTTTTTTACCTACCGATAATATGAAAAAATTTCATTGTCAGGCTCCTCAACCAAAAGCTGCCTACATGCTGACGTTAGATGGTTACCACCTAACAGAAACATTTTTATGTTGACATCCTTAACAGTTTCTGCTTTAAATTCTGAAGGATCTGCAATCTAAAAAAATGACAGATGATTAAAAAAAGGGGGAAAAAATTAAAAAAAACAAAAACTAGAGCTCTAACTTATTAAAAATATTGTTAAACTCATGCTTATAAAACAAATATTTACCACTGAGGGGTCAAGCAAGGCTGGCAACGTCGTGATAATGGACCCGGGAGCATTTCTAATACTGTTTTTGATCTCCGATGCCCATTTAGTGTCAACATCTCTGCATCTATTGAAAATAAACATAAAAATGGAGAGAGAGAGAGAGAGAGAGAGAGAGAGGGGGGGAGAGAGAGATATGTACCTGAATTCTTGTGGAGCCATGCTAAACCTTTCTTAGCTTACGTTGAATTCCCCTACAATAAGAATGTTTTCTTAAATTTTGTATCACAAATGATTTTTTTTTTTAGGCCTGAAGCTTAAATTCAATTGGCTTTTTTTGATAATCACATCTATATTTGAAAAACTTGAGATGAGACCATGCTATAAATTATATAGATTTGTTAAAGTAATATAACATAAACTTAGCTAAATAAAGATAAATATATACCGGTACATGTAGCTATATAGATTAACTTCACGCGCGATCATTACCTCTGCTAAATTATTTACAGAATTCATTGTGATGATTTACATTTACCGATTAATTAAATGACTTACCAACTTTTTTATCTGCCACAATAACTTGCTCAGGCGACAGTGTTGTCTCTGAAGGCAAGGGGACGTTGTTTGGTACTGGTAGCTGGGGTTGTGATTTTCTTTTCTTGGCAGTGGGCCCGGGGCTTCGTTTAGGGCCAATGTTTGCAGTGCTGTTTTTTAGCACATTTAAAAATTCAGCATTGCTGCTAACGGAGTCCAACTCCTGAAGCTCCTCGCAACATGACCGAAACCTGCTTCTAAGCAGGCGTCGGCCTGTTTTGGTTCCATGAAACCGAAGCTGTCAAATTATATAAATAAAAGATCATATCTTGCAACATCTGCCGAAAACATTAAAACATTAATATTCCCTCATGCAATGAGTTCTTTTTAAAAATCTAATGTTTTATTTATACTATAAAGCATATTACAAAAATGCTCTTATATGTTCATAACGTTTTAAGGCACGTACATAAAAATGGAGGGGGGGGGGTGATGATCCCTCCCCTTCCCACTTGATCACGCAGCAAACATTTGTCTAAAACCGACATCTATAATAATGATAAATTATGGCTCCCATGTACCCCTATCCCAAATTTGGAAGGAACTGAAAATTTGACTTTAAAATAAGATTTGATGTCTTTATGATTACTCACCCAGAGCTCATCTGCTGTCCTCCCATGGTCAAGGAATTCGACGGCACCAAACTCCTCTCCAGTGTTGATATCTCTCGCCCTTCTTCCGTTTAGAAGTACATAAACCTCCGAATCTCTCAAATCCAGCCCCCACGACATTTTTTATCAGGACTGAATAAGCTATCGTTTGGTATATGATGTAATCTTCATATTGTGACGTCATATTTCTATTCCTCCCTTTATGAACTTTGAACTTTAAATGTGCTAAGAACATACGCCTATGTATTTTATATTAAGGGACAAAGGCAAAGACAAAGTACCAAGGGGTGGGGTGTTAGTCACCAACTTCTTTTGGCAAGTGAGTTAGCCTATTGTTAATCCTGGAAAAAATAATCTAAGAACTGAGTAAATACTTTTAAATGTTTGAAATTTACTATGCATAGTGGTAAATACCCCCCCCCCCCCCTTTTCAATATATTATTGTAACTATGTTCAGTTCTTTTTCTCATTTAGCTGTAAATTTTGGTGCTTTTTGGTTGTATATATATGTGACACCTGTCGATATAAATTAATGTGGATAAAAGAACATTATGATTAAAACATGACTTTCCAAATAATTAATTTTTTAAAAATAAATACTAATTATATATAAACCAGCTGTGTAAGTGCATAATTTAATTTGAAGCTGTATCTTATTCGTTTTAATTTTAAATGCCTTTTAAAGTATTTGTCACTGTGTATTGAATGTGCTTAATAAATGTAGCCACTCATCTCATCCTTACATTTTGCACCCTTTCTTGCTTTGGTAGTATACATGTATATGCTTAAACCCCCCCCCCCCCCTTCTGCTGTGTGCTAGCTAGCTTGTAATACAACTGCATGGTACAGTATGAAATAATCACAGCTATGGCAATGTATGTAATGTAACGCCAATAAACAGCAACTACTACTACTGAAAATACATGTAGGTCTCGGACACTCCCCTCCCGGCAAGCAAATTTATATTGATCCTCGCAACCCCCCCCCCCCCCCCCACCCCTTCTCCAAGAACAGCAAGTTAGCGCACGTAAATAATTCATCCATATTATTATATATTCTCTCTCTCTCTCTCTCTCTCTCTCTCTCTCTCTCTCTGTGGGTGTTGTGACGGCGGCTAGCCTTTGATGCTGGCATATCGTCTGGGTACTGCATTTTTATCAAGCTGCTGACGTAACCGAGGCGGTACTCTGTATTTTTTTTATTCAATCATAAAATTCAATGAAGATCACATGCTATGTTGATAGGTGTATTCATAGCTGAGAGGCCGAGTACAGTTCGAGTGCGCATGACAGCGCACTTTTTTCTCATTTCAATGCACCCGTAGATGCCAATTCATAACTGTATTTCATAGTGTGTTTTTAAACAAAGGTAGTACGAAACACCCGAAAAATTATGTATTTCAAATATATAGAGGGGGGAAGGGTTGACCGAACATCCGAAATCTTGCCAAAATCGGGGGTGGGGGGGGGGGGGGTGTATATCTATAGCTTCAATCTTCAATATCACTCTTAATTTTCTTATATACTTCCAAAACAGTGGTGGGGGGGTGGGGGGGGGGGAACTTCGTGATACTTCTAATTTGTTATATGTAAATTTAAAAATTAATGTTTGCTGCGAGAAAAAGTGTGGGGGGGGGGGGGGCTCCCTGGTGCTATGTGCCTGATACATGTAGATATGTCCAACTTTGCAGAAAAGGTGGGGGGGGGGGGCGCTAAGAAGCTTCTTTCTTATTTTCTACTAAAATGACGAAAAATATCATGGTTTTTTAATTTCTGTTTGCCATATTTTTGTGGGAAAAGCCGTTGAGAAGCCTTAATTAGAGCAAAATTGAATTATCGTCGTCCTTTACAAAATGATCTGCTGTATATTCCTTAGAAGAGAAATCCTTCCTCTGACAAAATATAATGTTTTTTCAAGTCTTATTTATCATAAAGGTGTAAGGTATATGCAGACAAATGTTATGCAATTTGACGCCACATAACAAAATTACATCTTGTTCCTTTTATGCAACATTAATTTCGTGAAATCAGCTAACACTTTTTCACGGGTGCAATAAATATCGATATTTCTGACATACGGGCCCATTCGATCATTTATGTTGGTCATTTATTTTTAAATAGGTCAAGATGAAACATTTCACATGAAATGCATTTTTGATTAAGGTTATTTATACAATTTTTCAGTCCGCAATTAGCGTTTGTGCACTACATTAAGTGTTGATACATGTAACGTCAAATTGCTGATGCCATACACAGGGTAAAGATATAAACGATTTTCCGCTTTTTGAATACGCTACATTTATGAAAAAAATTGTAATAAATAAATAATATAATCATTATTATATTGATTAAAGATATGAAATATTTGAAATATGTAAGGACAGAAATCAAACGGCATCCAAACATTCTGAAAAGGTAAATATGGCTGTTGTTACAAAGACCCATTTTCTATTAATTCTGGCGATCATTTCATTTTGAAATTAAATACCGTTCAAATCTTCTGCACTATTTTTACTTTTTATAACTTGGCCTAGATACAAATTGAGTTTAAACTAAATTGTTAATGTGTCTTTATTCTCTGGCGTATCATAGAGCATGTGGGTGACGGAGATAGGTTCATAAGTTATGATAGCACGTGTGATAAACGTCGTACTCAGAGGGCTTATTTGAAAAGTAATGAAAATATTTTTGTAAATAATTTTATAAATAATAATGTTTCAGGTCATATTAAGGAACTGATGTCACTAAATGCACTAGGGTAGATCAAAGGATCATGTATAGATCTATAATATGTTCACGTCAAAACATAAAAATCTCAAAGATAATCATGTAGTTAATTTATTCAAAATTTACTTGAAATTATAATCAATCCATATTGGTGCATAGTCGTCGGAACCAGGTGAGGGGCTGGGGTGGGTTTTTTTGTTGTTGAAATTTTATACATAGCCTAACTAGACCTTTTTTTTGCTTGTCAAGATATTTGATAAGTCTACCCCCCCCCCCCTTCTTTCAATTTGCTTCCGACGCCACTGCGGTGTAATCATCAGAGGATATGTATATTTCCACTCGCGCCCTTTATTCACTTTAATTGTCAAACTTATTTTTAAAAGTTTTTCAGACATTATTAGCAAGTTGCTATGACAGAAAAAAAACAATGGAATGTATACTGGAACATAAAGATATAAAATAAATAGAGAACAATTCTATGTACATATATATGTACGTACATATGATATATACTGTATAAGTGTTTACTGTTTACAAATATCATTTACTTTTATAATAATGTATACATGCATAATCATAATAGGCAAATTCGCTAATCTTTCCTAAAATATAACGTAACTCCACCCGATCATCCGATCAGATTCGCTTTGTATACACATGTATTGTGAACTTTTAAAAGGCGGTAACGTTGGATGATTTCTGATATTATCACCATGTAAAATGTATATTTTACATGTTGATGTAAAATGTATATTTTACATGTTGCGAACATGACCCTCCTAAATTATTTACACGAATAAATCATTCAGTCAGAGAATATTTCTGTATCCCTAAGCTGACCATTGCCTTGGTTAACTACCATTTATTCACCAGCATCAATCCGCTAATATTGTTATGTGATTGCCATTAACTCTATATGTGGAGCTGAAACCATTGTTCTTCAATCCAGCCTTTTTATTTCCTAAAACTACAATTGATTACTTTGATGTTCTTATTCTTTGTTACAGTTAAGGCGTTTGGTAAACATTAATTTACATTCTATCACATCACAGTCAGAAGTAAATTTTACGAGAAGAATTAAGAAGAGTAATACATGTACATGTTTATTTACCTTACAATCTCATAGTGGCAGCTCTAACATCGCAATTTTTATGTAACTAATTTTCTCCAACTTTAACAGAAATGCATTTATTTGCTTAAAACTGCTCAAGAGATACATAACTAAATAGCTTATTAAAAACAACAGGGGTCTGTAGGACATTTGTTATTCAACTATAAAACATTCCATCTTCACTCTCCTAAGAAATATGATGTGAATTTTTGCATGGAATCAAATATTTTTTTGCCATCACGAAGATAAAATTAAGTACGTACTAAGTTGATATGTATAATTGTTATTTTATTTTTTCTCTCAAATATATGTACAGATCCAATGAAAATGTAAAAATATTTGTAGTATTGTTCTGAGTTTATTTATGGAAATATGATATTGTGGAAACAAAAACTAAAGATCCCGTTAGCGTGAATGAATTGCGCACGCGCAAGATTATAAAATCCAAAAAATACAGTTGATTTCCGGGATTTCTTGAGGAATTTTCATTGATTAATAATTAGCGAAGCTCAATTGAGAAAAAATAAAAACAAATTGGTAATCTTCATGTACCAATGATGTTCAAAATATATAAAACAAAAGACAGTACTATCGGTATTAAAGACCAAAAATTCGAGTCTATTATTTTAATATAGTAGTATAGAAATAGATATATACTTCCAACCGCCGTCTTTAATGCTTAGATAGAAAGGGGTCCAAAGAAGTGTTCTATAGTTGAAAGAGATTAAATTAAAATTAGTTAATGATAGATAAACTAATCTGAATCTTTCTAAACAATAACATCATTACAATATGATTACAATTTTCTATTATTATATTTTCATGTTTAATACTGAAATCTGATTGGTTTAGACGCAGTTAATAATTCGTTCTATTACCCTCAGCGTTAGCAACACACTTGGCAACGGGTAACACAACAAATTGTTACTTGTGCGTAAATTATGTGCGTACGGTTCGCCGTAGAATTCACTTCATTTCTATAAAAAAAAAGCAGTAAAATTTTCTTTTAAATTAAGACATTCAGTATAATAAAATAAATAGTGCTTGTTTGGAAGGGTAACTGTTGAAATTGACACCCCTCGAAAAACACTAATTAGTTTTGGGTTGAAATCCTACTGGTGACTCCTTCTATAATTTTGTTGTTGTTGACTTTTTTGTTTTTAAATGTTGACTTATAGAATACCGGTTTATTTTAATTTGCCGTTATTGATTTCTACCGTATGAACAATATTTTCTGTTTTTATTACTAGTTTATTAACATATACAATATAACTAATTTATTAAGATAGACAATATAACTGAATTAAAATGTGTTTGCATTTCCGTTTCTAGTATAAATAGTAATCGTTTTACCTATCATTGCCATTTTTAGAAAGCTTGTGAGGTTTTTTAAAAGCCGGAATAGACAAATAAAATCTGAATTCTTCTTTATTCGAAGCAATTTATTACAGACCAAAACACGAAAGGAACTCTATTTCGGTGTTAAATACAGATGAGGTTTGATTCAATAGCACAAGCTAGAACCCCCAGTGTCCATAGTGCTTGGATTAGCTGGTTAGTGACCCATACGCATATGCACAAAGGCGCACACCATGCAGTTATGTTACAAAGCTAGCTAGCATACCACAGAGGGTGTTTAAGGATCAGAGGGTGCATATACTACAGAAGCAAACGTGATTAAACATGCATTTCTATAGGCTGAAGGAGAGTATATTTAATCTACAACAAGGACAGGCTTTACAGGCAAAATTATAAAAACAAAGCGAAGTGCAAGGTGCAATCAGAAAGCAGACATTATTGCATACATCAATGCTACATGTACAAGGCGTGCATGGAAATTGGTATAACACACATGATCCAGTAACGGGAAATAACTAAAGTAGGCCTATACCATCATTTTTTAAGAACCATCCCCCCCCCTTTTTCAGTTTGCTTCGGGGATATCCTGTAAAATATTCTTCTCAGTTAGAGTGATCAACTCTAGAATGACGTCATAGTAAATGTAACGTCATTTTGAGAGTGATTTTGTCATGCTTGCACATGAAAATAGGTGCCTTTAAAGGGAGTGGAATTATATGGGCGGATCTTGAAATTTTAAAACTTTTAGTCCTTTCCTTTCAATAGTCTTTCGTAATTTGAAGAAAAGTCATGAATGCATCATTAACACTGGTAGAGGAATAAATAAAGGAGGACAAATTTTTCGAGAAGTAGCCATAGTAAAGGATTTTCAGACTGAAAATGCGGGTTACTACACCCAAAGGGGGTTGAAATTACATGACCAGGGAAAGATATTGTTTGTACTGCAATAAATAGAAATTGAATTTAAAAAATATGGACATGTATTGACAAATAAGATAAATAACATTTATACAAATGTTAAAATATTAATGTAACGTTGAATATTGATTTTTACCGCAGTAGGCCTATATTATAACGTTATATATGCCGGGTGTTTTTTTATATAAATGTCTATAGTAAATATTATACATCAATGAATGAAGATCGGCTATATATCAAGAATATGCGCCTATAATTACTCTTTTCATTATCATACGCAGGCACGTACCATAGCTTTTGAAAGTGTGCGGTTGGGGTGGGGGTGGGGGGGGGGTGTGCTCATCCAAATATCTTTTCATGCAATAAAAAGAAGAGGGAATATTCCCAAATAGTAAAAATTCTAATCCGGGGGTGGGTGGGGGACAACAACGCTAAACTAAATGCACAATGCATACAAATTCAATAGTTGACACCGCATGTAGCAGCACTGTGTTATAGGCTAAAATCGCTGGTGAAAAAAAAGTTCGGGAAAATGTGTGAGCGTGACGTCAGACAGTTAAAAGTGACGATAGCATTCCTGTAGTCTGCGTCTTACATGTCGGGGAGAATGGCTGTGTGTATATGGCGTTGAAGAGATTTTAACGTGATTATTTTCTGCTGTCGATAAAATGGTCGCGATCAACACCGGAGATAGTTTGTTGTACAACGCGGGTGCAAGTACAGGTGACGGTACTCGGGAGATTATGGAATTTTATCAATAGGTGATTACGTGCATAACGTTATGTCTGCTGTGTACAAGTTGTAGATTACGCTGAAGGAAGTCTATCACCGTACCTATAGAATTTAGTCGTATGTTTAATTCTGCGTCGGTTTTCAGATACAATATTGGATTTTATTGGCTGAAGTAAATTGTTTACACTTCAGGTAGAAAAGAGATCAAAGAGCAAATTTGAGGCATGCGCAGAAGGGTTAGTCCATGCCAGGCATGGACTAACCCTTCTGCGCATGTCTCAACAAACACTAGAACATAAAAATAACTAACCCCCCCCCCCACCTATCTGTAAATAAAGAAAAACACAACAACAAATGATAAATAATAAAACCAATAAATAAATTGAAAAATAAATATAAAAGTACATGACTCGTACATACACACTTTATTGAAATGATTATGGTTGTATATGTATACACATGTAGACTTTAAAATTAGAAATGATAATTTTAAAAATACTATATAAGGTGTGTCAATGAATGTAACCCTCATATGCTCTCTTCTACACCATGCATCATCATTATTGCAAAACTATTGTATAACTATAGCAACTAAAGCTAAAATCAGAATTTTATTGAATTCCGAGTTAAATAATTATTCCGAGTTCAAATAATACCTTCTACTAGATACAGTTATACTGTGATGTAATTTTTGCAGGATCAGATTTTAAATTATTTTTAGAAATAAAAAAAAATCATCTTTTTTCATTTCAAATTAATTGTAACTACTACTGAATTATGTCTACTAGATTTAATAATTATATGACGTCAGGTTACATATCTATGATTTTGATTTTATAGTTGGAGTATGTGCAGCATGTACGATAGAGAGCACATAAATGTAGCATGTATTTGTGTTAAAAGTCGACGCTGTCCCTTTAACAGCATAGATATATCATCAGTGTTGCAATGCACTTTAAAAAAAAGTTTTCCGGTTTTTTTCTAGTGTTTTTAACATAAATGTATTATACTTAATTAGACTGTATGTAAGATGTTATTCTGTGTAACCTAGTGATAAAATCTAAAGGTGTGTATCAATTGTATTAGTATTAGTATCCTTAAAATCAAAATCTAAAAAAAATCTAAATTTATGTTTATTCATATTCATGAAAAATGTAACTTTTTTTAATTTGTTCTGATATCTTCATTTTTGTTTTCAATTCATAATTTAAACCTTATTGTCAAGTTACAGAAGCACACCCTGACCGGGTTTTATTCCATCAAACAATGAGATGCATCAGATTACGGTCGATATGATGTCTTTTACTGTGAAAACTATCACCTTGGAAAAATACATTATTTTCAAACAATATCGAGTACTATTGACACATGGACACCTGTTACACCTTTCATTACACACTAAACAAAATAAAAAGTTGTGGTTGTCCCTTTTTCTAACACCCACTAGGGGAAACCCACGCTTTCAAAGAAAATTCCAGAAAAAAATAATATTTCCTTAACTTAAGAAACTGCTAAAGAAGAAAAAAAATCGCAATAAAACTTTAATTTTGTTTTATAAATCATGCAAATAAACATGTGCCTCCTGTGTATATAACTTGCTTTAAACAATGAATATAAATGACTTGCCCAATGTTTCAACTTTGTGTAAATAACAGATTGCATTGTGTGCGCACTTAAGAAAAAAACGACTGGGACAGAGACACATTTATATGTAGAGAAAAATGTTCATTAGTTAAACTGGATACCAAGCTCTCTGTCAATTCATATAAGAGGTGATTATAATTAATAGAACCTAATGATAATAGCCACTTTGATATTTAAAACAAAACACCACACAAGCAGATATAGAAACAAAGAAAGTGTCATCTTTTTTCTTTTCATTTAATTAAAACAGAGAGAAAGAGAGAGAGAGACATACAGACAGACAGACAGACGGAAAGACTCGTCAATTTACCTTTAATTGATGTTACTACATGCACTTCTAGCAATATGCATGACAACAATCGTAATACATGTAAGATATACTATTTTTATTCTTAAGAATTGGGTGGAGATAGACTTAATCTCAAGGTTCTGAAAATTTATGATTTTGTAAATCATTCAAAACATATGCATCGTTTTCTGGTTATTTTATTTCACTAAACTATCGAGACGTAGATATTGTCGATAACTTAATGCTAAATGTTGCGTAAAAATAAGCGGACAATATTTGATAAAGACAGAAAGAGAGAAAATGAAGAAAAGACAGGTTCTGTAAATTCTTTAGTTAATGCGAGGAATACAACTGCGTACAATAAGGAGTTTACAGTATACAAACATACAGAAAAGAAATTTCGAAACACAGAGAGCGATAAAGAGAAGTACATTAGTTTAGTTTGACACCATACGTCTAGAAAATTCGATGCACCCAATGCCTTATTTTAGACACTATGCATTGTGAAGGCAACAACGACATCAGATTACATCTGTTATAGAAACAGATACCTCAGTAAGGAACATTAGCAAAAGTCGGACACCGATTAAACAATAGAAGCGTGTTCATCAGAGTGTGTGAGAGAGATTCAAGAGCTAGTATCGTATTTAACATCGTGCTCTCTGTTGTAATAATTATTATTTTGTAGGGAAAACCCACACTTTCTTGACAATAACGAACACCAAGGACCAATAGATACAGTCTACTTAATGCTTTAGTCACTGCAGAAACTTCGGGTCGCTTTTTATGATTTTTGTAAATTCATATAAAAGTTTTCTTTTCTTCAACAAATATGACTAATATTGATTTACTTTCCTTTCTAGGTTTAGTTGCTGAAACATATTAAATAAGATCAGTATTACCAAATATGACGTGTCTCACGTAACCACTTTTTAAAAAAGGATATTTAATTACGTACGTACGAGAGCATCGGAGACGGCAACACATAGAGAGAAGTACATTAGTTTATTTTGACCCCATATGTCTAGAACATTCAACAGATAGAGAGAAGTACATTCGTTTATTTTGACCCCTTATGTCTAGAACATTCAATACACGTGCCACCTAAGTTTATATGTTCAGCCAGCATTGTAAATGTAATAAAAAAAACATCGTATTGCACCTGTTTTAAAACCAGATACCCAGGTCAGAAATGGAAGCGAGAGTCAGACACCGAGCGGTATATTTTGAATATTTCATTTCTTTACTCCAAGCTTTTATTCCCAAATGCTTTATAATAGTACTAGTGGTTAATGATGTTAAAAATGCCAATTTTACTTTGATTGCTATTAGATATGTAGAAATATTAATTTAAAGCATAATAATGCCTATGTTGTTTTCAATTTATCACAATAAGTATATTTCAGTATATTGTACACAAACACGTGTTTACTTATTTTGATTATAGTTACTTGTCCTGATCTGTTGGAGTACAGAATGGTTACATCACAATGACGTTATTGTCATTAAACTGGAGCAATTAAAGCTTGTTCTTTTATCATTTTAGATGTATCGCATTCATTATTTTTTATAATCATAATGTTGTGTTTGTTCATTTATCATTTTTAGATATCTCTTATTATTGTCTATATTTATAATATTTATAATCATCATGGTGTTGTATTAAGTATATGCCCCCCCCCCCCTCCCGAGAGCCTTTGATAACGAAACTTAAGAAATATACTTTTTTTGACACAGAGAAAAGACTGTGTGAAAGAATCAAGCTTATAATTAAAAACAGACGGAGAAGAAATGAAAAGGGGTATTTAAAATAATATAAAAATACTACTAACCGTACAACGATACAAAAAATAAATTCAATTGAGGTGGTTTTAAAGATCAGTTTTAAAGAATAGTTTGAATTGTTGTTCACAAAGGAATATCTTAAATAAGTTTTGGAAAGACATTGT
This sequence comes from Magallana angulata, assembly GCF_025612915.1. Lineage (NCBI taxonomy): Eukaryota > Metazoa > Mollusca > Bivalvia > Ostreida > Ostreidae > Magallana > Magallana angulata. The sequence continues at coordinate 50,124 of NW_026441687.1, forward strand.
AATCCTGTACGAATGGTAATTCAACAAAGTATTTCTTCAAACCGCGCACAATTATACACGATGCATCCAGTTGTGTTTTAAATACGATTCTTTGAAAATAAGTAAAAAAATAACATTTTACAATAAACTGCATCCACAATAGTCATCTAACCGTTCAGCTTGAGGGAACCATTAAACGAAGGGCGTGTCCCCAAGCGCCTACGCTTGCTTCTACTATATACAGTTTCTCCCGTGGGTGATTTCAACCAGTTTTTAATTTGTGTCACTTTCTGAAAAAAAGGGGGGGGGGATATTTAATGACAAAAACGCGAGAACCATTCAAGTGTGGAGGGGGGGGGGTATTTAATGACATAAACACGAGGAATATTCAAGTGGGGGGGGGGGGGGGGTATTTAATGACAGAAACACGAGGAACATTCAAGAATATAATTGTTTACCTGATTATAAAAGATTCTAAAAATTCATATCAACATTGAAAAAATAAAAGTATTGCATTAAAAACAATGTATTTGTGATCGTTGAATATGTATTTAGAGCTCTAAGCGAACAAAATTTGTGTGTAATCTACAAATCAGTTGAAAAATGTGGTCATAAAGAACAGTTTATCTTTATAAATACAGATAAATGTTACACGTTATGAAGATGCATATAAGTAATTCAAAAGATTGTAAGGGGTCTGTTTTTTTTTTATTATGAGTGTACAACCACATTTATAACAAATTATAAAATTTGTTTGAAAAATGATACGGGTTTAACGATTCTCACAAACTTATATACTCAAACGCAAACCTTTAAGTATATATTTTTTTTATAGTAACGGTTATTTTTGTCGTTTCTTATACAAGAACTACAACTTCATTTAGTTGAAATTGCTTTGTTAAAGCGATATGATTCTACCTTTTTTTTAATGTTTCATTTTTTTTTTAATTCAAACTATTTCCACCTTTACCAACACCTATCAGCTTACAGTCTGCTGCTACACTTATACCCATGCAACAAGAAAAAAAAATGGAAATTTAATCGAGATTTTTTATCCATGATTAGTTTTCAAGATCAGTTTGAATTGTAATTTACAAAGTAATCTACACAGGTAAAATTGCAACATATGTTCAACATATGTTTAACATATGTTGAACATATGTTCTGAAACATATGTTCGCCATAAAAAACGAGCACCATATGTTAAACATATGTTCATAAACATATGTTCATCATATGTTAAACATATATTAAACATATGTTTTTGATAACCATATGATTACCATATGTTTATAAATATATGTTAGACATATGTTGAACATATGTTAATTTCATTTTTGTGTTTACTCATTTTCTTTATCCTTTGGGATTATTTACACAACATGTATCACATATGTCTTATGCATATTTAAAAATATGCCTATAAATATTTTTCTTATTTTATAATTCATTGTTGGTACAAATTCTCTTTCTGAATTTCCCTCTTCAACTGATTATCCTGTTTTTATAACACTGAGTCTTTTAAAAATTGCATTAATTTTGCAGCTCCAGCTATCTGATGAAAAAAAACCCAGAGATAAATATACATATCATTTTTATTTTTGCAAATATCATATAGACAAGTTTGTTATTCTCCTGTGAATTGTTCTCACTCACTGCAGCTTTAATAGTTTCTGAAAAAGAAACAGAGAATGTAACACTTTTTAAGATGGTTTATAAGTTTATAATTGCCTCAGTTGTTCCATTATTAAAATTGAAGAAGAGTATCAAGATCAAGTTGCAAATACAACATGAATTAAGTTTTTTCATTCTATTCCTTAAGTAAATTTTGTTGAATACTTACATCATTGTAAGTTCTGGAGAGAGAGAGACAGAGAGAGAGAGAGAGAGAGAGAGAGAGAGAGAGAGAGAGAGAGAGAGAGAGAGAGAGAGAGAGAGAGAGAGAGATTAATAACTATATACCTGCATTAATCCCACTTTTTGTCCAACTTCTTTTTCGATGTGCTGTTTATCATTTCACAAGTCAAGTCTAAACTTCTGTCTAAAATATTAATACAAATGCAAGTAACCACCATCAGACCTTTGAAAATTTTTCAAATCAAGAAGTGGACAACCATTAATATATTTGTGTTATTTTTACAAAGTGAGATTTTAAAATCTTACAAATAATCATTAGAACTAAGAACATTTTATAATTAGAATCAATCATACAGTCAGAGCCATGTTTAAATTTAATTACCATAACTTGTATAGCAAATGTTGTGCACATATCTTTGAGCTCAGGACGAATATCTGGATCCTGGATCTTTCATCACTTCATCGTCTTCAGACTGCATCCAAGAAATCTTACAAACCTCTGCACTACTACATCCATTTGCTACAAATTATAATACTATGTCAAACAGTGTTACTCATTACTAGTATTTGATATTCATTGAACCTAATTAACTTTACTACAATAATATTACAAGTTTAAAAAATATACATCATGCTGCAGTTTTGAAGAAATGTAAGACATTTTTATAATTATGTACTTACTTCTTCATAATTTCTGACACTGTGTTATTTGATGCCATCTGTGATGTTTCCACTAGTCACTGCATTCCTTAAATAAAAACACTTTTTGCAATTAGCATGTAATAAAAATTACACTATAAATATTGATAAAGATTTTTTAAAAAGAAAAATGAATTGAATTGATATAAATATTTCAATGAAAAGATATAAATCATTGTACAATTTGTGTTGACACAAAATAATTCATTAGGAATTTCCCTGTGGGATTGTAAAGACTTTTTTCATTAATAACTGATTTAAAACAGCAATATGACATACTCGTTGCTTTGCAATGAGCTTTGCTCTAGTTTTGGGGGCTACTTTCACTTTCCAAGATTTTAAATGCGTCTGATCTTAAATCTACATTTTTATGCTTGTTTACTATTAAACTTGTAAGGTCTTAATAAACTATAGACAGTAAGCTGTTGAGTTGTAGCTTTGTGTGAAGAAATTTACAGACCTAAACCTTTCTGAGATGTTCTACATTCTCTCATTCGAAAACATGGTAATTACTGAATGATTTATTCACTGTATTTTTAAAACAATTTTAACAACCTTAGAGGTTCAATTATAGAGCTGGTTTTTAAAAAGTTTAACAACAATGATGACCGTCGGTTGTTGACATTACATTATTTTATACAGTATGGTTTTTCAATCCGAATTTTCTAGAAGAACACAACTACAGCCCGTAGATTGACTAATTGCCACTATATAATTTTTAAATAGGTAAATGAAAACGCATTTTTAGCTTATAAGTACAAGTTAAAATCCATCCTGCAGATTGATCTTCTGCCTCCGTGACGTAAAATATGACGTGTGTTTATGAACACTAAATTTAAAACCGATTCTGGCTTAAATCCGGATTTGTTAACGAAACACTTCATATGAAAAAATTGCATGGCTAATGTTGATTATATAATTTGTTTATACACGTATTCATTACTACATATGTAAAATTTAAGCCAACAAACATGTTTAATCAACATAACGCAAATTGAAAACATATGCTGATCATATGTTTTAAACAAACATATGTTCATAATATGTTAAACATACGTTGAACATATGATTATCACAAATATATGTTCAACATATGTTTTGAGTCTGTAATATGTTTAACGTATTTTTCAAACATATGTTAACAATATATTTCAAACATATGTTCAACATACTGTGAAAAATTCATATGTTCAACATATGTTCAACGTATGTTCAACATATGTTACTCGAAACATATGTTGAACATATGTTGCAATTTTACCTGTGTACAATGTTTGTCAGAACCATTTTAATGCTGCACGTATCCGAATTATATTAGTTATTCAACAAAATATCACTTTAAACAGTGGATAAACACACAGATGTATTCAGTTATCTGTTAAATACAATCTTCTGAGAATAGGTTAGAAATGAAACATTTCATTATAAACTGCATTCACAATAGTCAGCCACCCATTGAACTTTTTATATGAACTTTTTATTTGATGCTACATTCTGCATTTTTTAATGACAAAAACGAGAAACATACAACATTTGAATGTTTTCTTGATTATAACAATTTCCAAAACTCCATATCGACATTGAAATAAAATAACAGTAGTGCATTGCAAAGAACGTATGATTTCAGAATAAAAAAAGTATTTTTAATCGTTTTTACATATATTTAGAGCTCTTATCCAACCAACTGTGTGGATAGACTACGAATCAGTTATTGAAATGTGGTGATAACAAACAGTTTATCTGTATAAATACAGATGGATATTACTTTTAATGTAGGTGCAAACATTTTATTATAACGGTTTCAAAATGAAAGTTCCTTTAATTATGTGTACACATTATACACTATATATATCTATGACACATTACACATGTATCTAACATTATGACACGGGTAAATCAATTCTTACAAATAAAGCAAAGCATTTTGTTTTTTGCGGCCATTTTTTTTTATACCAGAACTACGACTATATTTAGCAGCCTTTGCCTTTTCAATCTTGTTTTTATTTTTTATTCAAACTCTTTACAACCTTACAAACGCCTATCAGCTTACATTCTGGTGGCGGCCATTCAAATTATTTGCGTCATCGTGGGTATCGTATAACACCATTACCTGTACTATGTAGGACAGCCACTCTGGTGTCTACACATTAAACAGGTAGAGGGGTGGCTGACAATTCAGGCGTGATTTCTTTTTTAAAAATGTCAAACATGTGCCATTGTTTTTTTAAAATAATGTAGGGCGTAAAAATAAATTGAGAGAGAGAGAGAGAGAGAGAGAGATTGTATGATTATTCTTCTGCAGTGTCATTGTCAAACATAAAACTATTAATCATATTAGAGTGAACAATTCAGCTTTGTAAAGTACTATAAACAATGGGATTAAATTTCTTCATGTACACAATTTTACAGACTAAATCTGCATTTAATTGAATATATTTACTTGTACTAAAAATTTTAATGATTCTTCAAATTCTAGCAACGTTCATAGCCTCCAAATTCATCAGAATAATGACAATTAACATTATATAGAATGATAGTTAGCCCTCAGTTAGGGGATTCAAACGTTTTACACTACAACATGTTCTATGTAGAAAAGTGCGTAAAAATCAATCGCATGTTTAAATATACGAAACAAATTCAAGTATGTGAAATTTATATTTTCATATTAAATATTATCCATATAAGTGTGGTTTCGATTGAAATTTTAAATTATTCATTAGAAGATATGAAGTTAAACGAGGTGGTATAATATAAGCTTTGGTAGCTAACCTCTTATGCGTAATGTAATTTGCTGCTTGAGACATCCACATTTCAAACTGAATTTGTTAAAATAAATGATTAAATTATTATGAAATACAATAAATGATATATAAATTTGGTTTAAATTCCCATTATGTTAACATTTGAGTTCTGTGCTGTTCAATTTTCAAAAAACGGGGCATGGGGACCAATATACTTCGTCACACGGTCTGAATAATTGTTTTATTGCACAAATAAATAAAACATACATACCCATTTTGATATGCAATTTGAGAAATAATCGTTGAATTATATTTTTAGTCTAAAAAAAAAGAGTTTTATCGTCAAAGTTTGTGAAACCATATTTTGTAAAAGATTGAATATAAATTATATATAATTGGTTAAAACCGATGATACAAACACATTTGACACAACCAAGCATCCAAACAAACATACATACAAGCATTGGACGCGCGATATTCAGTTCCCCAGCACTGCCTTGTGGTATATAGGACAAACGATATATAAAACTAAGCATTCAATGCTTCTGTGTACAGCACTGTTGTAATGATTCTTCTGCCAGGTTACATCAGAAAACGAGACTGATACAAACATCGTTAAATTGTTAAACATTCATTAGAACATATCAAGTAAAACATGGTGGTATAATATTAAAATCGGTAACTCAATGCTTTTACTTACTACTTATCACTGTGTCAAAATCAACAGTTTAACCTAAATAGAAGAAGCAATTACAAACTAATTCAATTAAAAAAAAAAAAACAAAAAAAATGGAGTAAAATAATTTGCATTACAAAGATCCGTGTCCTCCTGTGGTGAGGGTTTATAATTGATATCATTGCTAGCTTTACACTAGCACCCTTTTAAAGAACATGCTCATTAGAATGGATAGAAAGAAGAAACAATAGAGAGATCAAAGATTAAGGACAGACAGGCAGGTAAAGATAGATAGATAGAGAGATAGAGAGACAGAGACATAGAACCACAGTAAGATGGGAAGTTAAAAAATGTCATGTTTAGTAATTTGATAGTTTCATTACACAATAAACCATTAATATTCAAAAAGAGAAATATTGTTACATGTAATTTAATGTACCTTGTGAAGAAGAATTAGAGAGGGGAAAAATACAGACAGACAGGCAGGCATGTGAGAGCGACGGAGAGAGAGACAGAGAGAGAGAGAGAGAGACACACACACACACACAGAGAGAGAGAGAGTTAGAGAGAGTTATAAAAGGACATGTTTTGTAAATTAATAGTTTTATTACACATTCAGCCTTTAATATTATAGTATAGGGATATATTTACATGTAATGACCTTGTAAAGTAATGATTCTGGGTTTTATAATGGAGGAGAGGGTATTTCTACATTTTATCATTTAAAAAAAATATTGCTAGACTGTTAATCGTTGACTTCAAATCAAAAGTAAAATATACTCAGATTCATCCATCAAATGGTTAACGTTATACTGTATCGTCTTACTAGTCGTCGCCAGTGTTCACATTCATTTTTTATATTATGTATTGTTATCATACAAATAGCCACTGTTGTGTAAAACCAATATTTTACATTTCGTTTTTTATTCGCGCTATATGTTACAACTTAACATTCATTTTATGACAAACACACGTTTCTAGAAATATCTTTCAACATTTTAGGGTGTGACACAGACTATACAGCAAACCAACCAATCAGGTGACACCTCTATTGTCGGGTGTAAGATGTCAGCCCGACAAACTCTGCATAAATTCGGGTACACCTGACTGCAGGTATTATATGGATTATTGGCGGCCGGACATTTAAATATGCTAACATCAAGGACACACAGTTCGTTTATCTGTAATGTACAGGTAAGGTGTTGGTTATTATATCAACATTCGATTTCGTTACGTGACCTATTGCAATTATCTTTAGTCCGAACAATGAACATTTGACCTTTCGGTACGTTTTCTTCTGGCTAAGTAATCCCTTTCCTGCTTTTCCACATCTTAAAAAAAGCTGGATTATAATTATGTAGACAAGAAAGCCCTCTGTCCACTTTTGAAAGAACTTCATTTAGTTGATGTGATATTACGCTCTAAAATTTATCAAACAAATTAACTATGCTCTTGAAAAAAAAATTATACCTTCAACATATCTATAATGTATGTGTGATTTAAACATGGAATAACATCTTACTGATACTGCCTCAAAAAAAAACTTTATAGTCGCCAAAAGTCACGATGGTAAAATTCTGCACACTATGTTAATTTCATTATTATACAAAAGTATGAGTCGCTTTTCTTTCGGTGTGAAAACAACATAGTGACGAATGCAGACGAATGATCAATGTGTTCGAATCCATAAAATTTACTTTACTAAATTACTGATCGATGTTCATATATTTTATATATATATTTTATATATTTTACTTGTCCAGTATAAGATGTATATATAGACAATTACATGCAGTGTATGTTTTTCATACTACCTTGTTCAATGGAAAGTACCTGTTACTATTAATAAATTTACTTGGCGTTCTGAATTTAGGGAACAAATATGTGGAACTGCTACTATACGAACTGTGGGATGTGATAAATATATATATATATATATATATATTTATGGTTCAATAAATAATCGGGTTTAAGGTCACAATAATATATAACATGTATACTAATATATATGTGTGTTTAACGTTACATTGCTGTTAGAACGATTGATACAAAGGCAGGTTTTTATAGCTATATGTATAAACTCAATATGTATTCAGAGAGAAACTAAAATGGATAGAAAAAATGTTATGTATGAAGTTTTTAATATTTTATGGTAATGCCTCATATTAGGTCATGTTCTTTATGTGCATTGTGTGTATGTTTAACGTGTGTGAAATCATTGGACAATTCAAAACATATTTAAAATTTAATTTGCTTTAATATTGGCCCCTGGTGTGTAGGGTGATTAAAGAAAAGAGTAAAAGTCATTGGAATTTTATATAAACCTGTATGACTTTGCTCAGTGTATGATTATTTTATCTGTCTGTCTATCGAACCTCATATCTTGAGCACAGGTAGGAATTTCGTATTTGTTTGGCTTATTACCGCTAGGAGGAATGACTGTAAAACATATAGATTAAATTGTACAATGCTTTTCGCCAAATGCATTTTTTTCTTATTCATGTTCAAAAACACATAACAGGCGTTTCAAAATACTATATATGCACATGTACCTGGTCTAAATTCTTTGCTGGCTGGAAGAAATTTCAAACCAGGTAGTGGGTGTATAATGCGTCGCATTTCTTTTCTAAATTTTTAAGGTCGAATTTCTTCCGTTCAATTTTTTAAACGATACCATTAAAATATCAATGAAATTTCAGAATATCTACTCAACCCCTCCCTTTCAGATAATGTATACGATTGTCAATATCTTTTTAAATGATTAACAAAACTTTTTGCTTTTTCACATACAAAACATTAAAGATTTAAGATTTTAGTCCCCTAAAATCTGTAATCAATGAATGTGGCAATGAGAATTACAAACTGATGTTGTAACGATCAAAAACTTTACTTCTATAATGCTTTACAAAATCTTGATCGTTTTTTAGGTATGTGTACGAGACTTTACGAGTCTCTTGGCCCCTAATTACAGGGGACAGACCCTTTTTCTTGATTTCTTAAAAAAGGTCTTAAGAATACCTACATTTATTGTTCTTACAACCATCTGAAATTGTTGTATATTTTTTCGATACAAATGATGGACTATTTTAGGGGCCAACCCTCTAGATCCTTAATTGGGACAGACATTGGTGTTCTGATTAATGAAATCGATTAAAATCATCAAAGCACACATTTTTTCTTCTACAATGCTTTACAAAATATGTCTCCTTTTCTAGATATATTGCGTCATAGTTTAAGTACTTTGGCCCCTAAAAATCCCTAATTACATAATAAATGGGCGTTGCAATGATTTTACCTGATAGATATTGTTACGATCAACAACTTTGCTTCTATAATGCATTACAAAATCTTTATCGTATTTAGGTGATTTGTAATAGAGTTTACGAGTATCTTGGCCCCTAACTTAAGGGGCCAGCCCCTATATCTTGGTTTTGTTGGAAAGATCTTTTAATTCTCTACCACTTTTATTATAAATGTCTTAGGAAAATATCAACTCATAAAAAGATACAGATCAAAACGTATGATATTTTGATTCAAAATTCGTATCCAATTTTCGAGCCCAGGCGAGCTCCTAAACTTTGCGCCACTGGCGTAAAAAACTGCATTGTGCACAACTTCAAACTATGGTCTACCTATCCTGAAAATTTTATATTCACATCTCTGATAGTCTCTGAGTTTATGTCTGCACAAAATTGGTCGTAAAAATTTACAAAATCAGCCGTAAATCGGAACCAGAAGTGACGATTTCAAAATTTCAAAAAAAACTTCTAGAATTATGACCACTGGCAATCATCTGTGAAAAAATGGTTGAAATCGGCTGAATAATTTTCGAGATATCGCGTGCACAAAATTTGTGGAAAAAAATAATAAGAATAAGAAACAGTACGAAAACAATAAACGGAAGACCTTAATTATCATTGTCCCAAACAGAATTTTAGATCAGAATTTTTTTAATAAAAGACTGTCAACTCATCCCGATCCCCCGAATCCAGTTTCCCTGATTTAACCATACATCATTTATTCGATCATGTAGACGTTTACATAAACTAGATACGATCTCGTTACGAGTAACGAGTAGGTCTTCCTTTCGATTTCTGTTTTAAATCATACCATGAATAATCGATATAACTTCAGAATTACTCCCCCCCCCCCCTCCCAACACACACACACACTTTCAGATGATGTATACAAATCCCTAATTACGTAATAAATGGGTGTAGCAATGAGTTTTCCAGATAGATATTGCTACAATCAACAACTTTGATTCTATAATGCATTACGAAATCTTAATCGTTTGTATGTAATTTGTAATAGACTTAACGAGTCTCTTGCCCCCCCCCCCCCCCCCCCCCCCAAAAAAAAGGGGGGCCATCCCCTTTTTCTTGATTTCTGTGAAAAGGTCTTAAGAATACTAAAAATTTTTGTTCTTACACCCATCTGAATTGTTGCTCTTTTTTGAGATACAAATGATGGAATATTTTACGTGCCAGCCCTGAAGATCCTTCATGGGGACAGAAATTCGTGTTTTGATATGTGAAATCGATTTAATTCATTTCAAACATTTTCTCTTCTATGATGTCTAACAAAATATTTTTACTTCTCTAGTTATATTGCGTCAAAGTTCAAGTTCTTTGGCCCCTAAAAATCCCTATTTACGTACTAAATGGGCGTGGCATTATTTTTTTATAATAGATATTGGTACGATCAACAACTTTTCTTCTATAAAGCATTATAAAATCTGTATCGTTTTTAAGTTATTTGACATAGGATTTAAGAGTGCCCTGGCCCTAATATAAGGGGCCAGCCCCTTTTTCTTGATTTCTTTGAAAAGGTCTTAAGAATACTAACATTTTTTGTTCTTACACCTATTTAAAACTGTTGATCATTTTTGAGATACAAATGTTTGAATATTTTAGGGGCCAGCCCTTTAGATCCTTAATGGGGACAGAAATTCGTGTTTTGATAAGTGGAATCGATTTAAATGATAAATTCAAACATTTATCTTGTATGATGTCTAACAAAATATGTTTACTTCTCTAGTTAAATTGCATCAAAGTTTAAGTACTTTGGCCCCTAAAAATCCCTAATTACGTCATAAATGGGCGTGGCAATAATTGTTTTCTAATAGATATTGGTACGATCAACAACTTTGCTTCTATAATGCATTACAAAATCTTTATCGTTTTTAAGTTATTTGTAATAGAGTTTACGAGTGTCTTGGCCCCTAAATAATTTCGTTATAAAGAACTTATGATTATCTACTACTTTTGTTATATACGTTTTAACAAAATATCAACTGATAAAAAAATACAGATCAAAACGTATGAAAATTTTGAATGAAAATTTGTACCCAATTTTCGCGCCCAGGCGAGCTCCAAGAAATGGCGCAACAGGCATTAAACAACTACATGCTGCACAATTTCAAACTATAGTCTTCCTATCCTGAAAATTTCATATTCATATCTCTTATGGTTTCTGAGTTTATAGCTTCACAAAATGGGCCGTCAAAAATTACAAAATGACCGATTATTCTGTACCGAAAGTGACTACGAAAAAAATGATAAAAATGTATGAAGTTTAGATCACGTTCAAACACTTGTAAAAAAAATGATTGAGATTGGTCGAATAGATTTCGAAAAATTTTGTGCAAAAGAAATAATGATAATAATAAGAAACAGTACGAAAACAATAAGGTCTTCCGTTGGAAACGGAAGACCTTAATAATAAGAAACAGTACGAAAACAATAAGGTCTTCCGTTGGAAACGGAAGACCTTAATAAGAAATCGTACGAAAACTATAAGGTCTTCCGTTGGAAACGGAAGACCTTAATAATAATTACTAGATACGATCTCGTTACGAGTAACGAGTAGGTCTTCCTTGCGATTTCTGTTTTAAATCATACCATGAATAATCGATACAATTTCAGAATTACTTTGGCCCCTAAAAATCCCTAATTACGTAATAAATGGGCGTGGCAATGATTTTTTCTAATAGATATTGGTTCGATCAACAACTTTGCTTCTATAATGCATTACAAAATCGTTATCGTTTTTAAGTTATTTGTAATAGAGTTAACGAGTGCCTTGGTCCCCAATTTAAGGGTCCAGCCCCTTTTTCTTGATTTTTTTGAAAAGGTCTTAAGAATACTAACATTTTTTGTTCTTACACCCATCTTAAATTGTTAATCATTTTTGAGATACAAATGATTGAATATTTTAGGGGCCAGCCCTCTAGATCCTTAATTGGGACAGAAATTCGTGTTTTGACACGTGGAATCGATTTAAAGCATAAATTCAAACATTTTCTCTTCTATGATTTCTAACTAAATAGTTCTACTTCTCTAGTTATATTGCGTCAAAGTTTAAATTCTTTGGCCCCTAAAAATCCCTAATTACGTAATAAATGGGCGTGGCAAAAAAAATTCTAATAGATATTTGTACGATCAACAACTTTGCTTCTATAATGGATTACAAAATCTTCATCGTTTTTAAGTTATTTGTAATAGAGTTAAAGAGTGCCTTGGTCCCTAAATAAAGGGGCCAGCCCCTTTTTCTTGATTTTGTTGGAAAGAACTTTTGATTTTCTACCACTTTTTTTATATATGTTTTAACAAAATATCCACTGATAAAAAGATATAAATCAAAACGTGTAAAAATTTTGAATGAAAATTCATATTCATATCTCTTATGGTTTTCGGGTTATAGCTGCACAAAATGGGTCGTCAAAAATTACAAAATGGCAATTCGGTACCGGAAGTGACTACGAAAAAATTAAGAGAAAAGTATGAAGTTTAGATCACGCCCTACCATCTGTGAAAAAATGGTTGAGATCGGTCGAATAGATTCCGAGAAATCTCGTGCACAAAATTTGGAAAAAAAAATAAAAAGAAGAAGAAACAGTACGAAAACGGAAACGGAAGACCTTAATAATTACAAAATATTACATAAGGTTAACTACCAATCTGTCGTTGTATAGAAATGTAAATTATGTTAAACGTGTACACATATTTATTTGCATAATATGTTAAACCAATTGAAGTTGTCATCCAAAGTATCTGCCCGTTTGATTACATGTTACTCGCCTTACAATTTCGGCCTATATATTATCCATAATATGTTTTATCCGAAAAATGATATCGTATTAATGAATAGAGTGAATTCGCTATATACATGTATTCTACCACTTGACTACAATTTTTGCTAATCGAGGCCTAGAATGAAAATACATTCTTTTGAAACCTTTAATAATCGGACTGTAAATTGCCCCTGAAAATTGATTTGAATTCTAAATTTTGAATTGCAAACTGCGTTCTAGAACGCAATTCACTATTCAATTGTATACGAGCTTGATGCTAAAAAACTATAGATAACCGCATCACCATATTTTCACGGTGGTAGTGAAATACCACAAGTAGAAGCCCCTGAAAATATTGGAGATTAAAGGAGAGATTTCCCGTGGACATATCTGTGTAAAATAAACATGGAACACCTTTCCTGCTTTAAATTTCTTTGTTTTTTCTTCATTATAAAATACTAATTTATCTATATATATTCAATTCATCTTCAAATACCACACGTTTGGGGAAATGCACAATTGGATGGGAGCCCAAACCTCAACAACTAGAGATGACCTCATCGCCATATATTCACCGTGGTAGTGGTATACCACTAGCAATTTGACCCTAAACATTTTTGGCCCAACATATTGCGAAAAGGACAATATTTAAAAAACTAGAGAAGACCACTTCACCAAATGTTCATGGTGGCAGTGGTATACCACACGTAAAAGCCCCTGAAAATTTCTGGCCCCAAATATGAATTCTAAATTTTGTTTCAAAATTCTCTCTATTAATCTAGTAAATCAGTAAAATATTTGTATTCAGATAAATGGTTTATGGAGAAAATTCGGATTGACAGTCTGTCATGTTTACATTCTTAAAATCTAGAATAACCGACATTAATTTTCTGATTAAGATTTGCACAATAACTGATTTGAATTTCATATACGTCAAAAATTAAGTATCTTGGCTTGCTTTTGCAAAAACAATGTACCCGAGAGATCCACCGCTTTCTAATTTTGTTGTTCCTTAAGCGGCTGGGAGACGAAAAACGAAAAATCGACTCCTTCCATTGCAGGATACTTTACCAGGTTTCGCTTTATACGTCCGTCTGACGTACAACCTGCGACAACACACCAGTACTTGGAAATATTTGGTAAAGCTATGAAACAAATTGTCCACAATTATGACAATATGACTAACAAATCAGCATCGTCACGTGACTGCGGTGCGTAAAATAAAAACCAATACGGTAAAACAGAGCATCTCGGAAATCGGCTATTATTTGTAACAATCCGTCAACCCTTAAACTATTTATTTAATTTCAGGAGTCTCCACGTCTTTGCATTTCCAGTAGATTGTCGATTTAATAGCCATATCTTCCAAATTGTGTCTGCTGCAGGGAAATGTATATGCAGTTGTTATGTAGCTCTACATTCATCCTCAGTGTTTATACTATTTGCCATACATCCTCACATATTTTTCCCTTTTTATATAACGTAAAGCATTTCATGACACACTGTAATATAACATTTTTTTGTTAAAAATTTTATCATTTACTAAATTGAGCCCCTTACACACTTTTTTCCAAAATCATTTTTTATATTATTCTTTCACCATCGTTGTGCAATATCTACTTTCACCATGTTAAACAATATTTTGTATTCAACTTGTTGTGCAATATCAGCACTTAAAAATTTTTACATAAAAAACCTTTGCAATTTTTTTCACCTGGGCAATGCTTGGTTACACTTCAATAACATAATTTTCTTTTTCTTATTCAATATAGGCAACAAAATCGTCCCTGTCTGTTGAATTCTTCTCCTAAAATGGGCTCTATCAATGACATAATTCATCCATTAACCTTTCCTATCTTCGTATGGAACTAACAGAGTGTGAACGTTATCGTTAAACTGAACTTTTTTCATTGATAACTTTGTCTGTCTTGCATTCATCGTGTTTCGTATCAGGCGCTCACAGGGGCATAACTCAACGTTTTAATAAAATTTCATTAGTTCCCCAGCTGTCAGCAAAATCGTAGCCGTTTCGGGTCATTTCTCTTAAATCTTTTATACAAACTTTCTTATTATCAAACCAACGACTCTCATTCAATGTCCACGTTTTGGGATTTTTCTCATCTTTTTTCAATGCACTCCTTGCTATAATTTTCCATTTGTACTGTACTCCTTGAAAATCCATAATGAAATGATTGTTATTACATAAATGAATAAACTAAAAATCTTTTTTTCTTGCGAATGTTCATTATCTGGTATAGTAATCAACTCTATAATGAATATGTTTCTATGCAAACTCTATAACAATACCTTTCTAAATAAAACGATGACAAACAAGTTCTGTACAGAACCTCTTCTATAAATAGCTATGCCATCACCTCTATATTCAATCCTCCAATGAGAACACGACCTCTATAAATTTACTGTTTTCAAAAGTCCCCTCTATAAGGCCTCATTAGTAACTACCGTACGTCATCACCTCTATATCCAATCCACCAATGAAATCACCACCTCTCTAAAAATACCCTCTAGGAGACCCCAATAGTTACGTAATCGCTCTAAAACCTCACCTCTAAAAGGAACTATATGCAGCAAAGCGATGAAGTGGGGGAGTTTCCTCGGGAGGCTACGGGAGAACCGGCGTCGTGGGACGGTGATGAGAGAAATTCATACTAAGCAAAGGTGAAACCGGCTAAGTTAAAAAATCTATAAACTATCCAGCCGACAACCTCATCACAACCACGGATATCGTCCGGAAAGTAGAGGACATCGCCCGAGGGGAGAAAATGGCTTTTCGCATGAATATTTCTGTGGGATGTATCCTACGGCACATCGAAACGGGGGAGTACCGATATTTCATTCCGGACAGGAATAAAACTCTCTTTCCCAGCCCAATTCTCGTCAGCAGTATAAGCGATGTGGGAAAGAAAATCAAATCTCAAATGGACTATATAAATCTTTTTGAACATTTGATGCGGCAAAGGCCGGAAAGAAGTGGAGGATTGACAAAATTACAAACATAAATATCGTTCTTTTTAGGACGAGATATATTTTGAATTGATGGCGACTAAACCCTCTTGTATATGTGTGTAAAAAGGTTTTTTTTTAATTTTTGTGTATAGCTTGTTCATAACCAATGCCTTTGACGTGGACACTGTCCGGCTAGCGCTTCACGCTTGAGCAACACGCGGGGGAATCTGTGTATATACACATTGAAGTCCCCTGCCTGACCAGCTGCAGACCCCATACTCTCATTTGTTCGGAGGACACCATGATGAAGACAGTGTTGATAGTGTTTTTGTACTTGTTTTGCATTGCATCTTGCTGTCAAAGAAGGGGCGACGCGATGGTGTGTCAAGAACTCCTTTCTTCTCCACGTCTTGAAGGTGTGAAGGTCCTGACGAAGCAGTTAAACCTCAGGACCTACGACATGGAGAAAGTCATGGTGCAGTTTTCCGACCTGCAGTGTGACGAGATTTTGCCCAGACCAGGCACCCAAGTCTTCTTTGGGGACAGGTTATGTACACATGTAAGTGTAATTTATGTTGACTTTACGTGCATACTGTGTAAACTTGTACATATTGTGATTGATTTATAACCAATGCCGTTATTTTTTCAGGCTTTAACTGCCCGACAGAAGAGTTACCCCTCTACGACAACAGCCGTGATGGAGACGGCAGCCATTGGGTTAAGTAAGTGTATTTTATTATATAGTATAAAATATTTTTTTAAATCATGAATAGTTATATTTTCAAAAAATGAAAATGCTCTACAAATATAATGTGCTGGAACGGAAACGAAATTTTGAGCATATCTGTTATTTTCTAGACACTCCCTGGATCATAGTCACAGAAATATCGTCCCTCGCCATCTCCTGCATTGCGATTTGTGTGTGTGTCGTCATCGTGCGCAAGCAATGTGCCAGGAAAAAAAGCCTTCACAGACGTTCAGCAGCGATGGACGATATTTCTGTGTCTGAGGTTGGATATGAAAATGTTAAGCTAGACTAACTACAGTTTTCTTTTGTACATAGTGCTTTTCGTATTCTGGAAGTGTCTTACATGTTGCCGCCGACTAACCGTGACAGTCCCCGCGTCAGTCCAGATCCTCGCTTACCATCAAAGGGAGCCGACACCCGTCCCCGTTCTTAGACGCTCGCGATGTGCGAGAAGAGCGCCCCAGAGATATGGTTTTCGAAGCGTGTGGGCCATTAACTGTTAAAGTCAAACTTATTTCATTGTATAGAAACTGTTTTTTGTATATAAAGTTTTGATGTGTTAAAATGTATATGTTATCAAAATATATAAAGAGACGCAGAACATGTGAGAATTTGTTTGTGAGTTTTAAGGAGAAAAAGGTGACAGGATGATATCTTAAATGCATTAAAAGATAATACAAATCCTCATTTCAATATGACTCATTTTAGATTGAGCAATAGAAACTGAACGGGGAAAGGGCCATTACGTAATGATAAGATATTTTATTTATGTCATACCCCGGACACTGGGCAAACAAATATCTTTTGAATTGACAGTAAATTGAAGAGTCTTATACCTTTTATTAAAGACATTACATCACAAGATGGCGATTTAAATGGTTTGTTACACTGTTTACACACCTCACAGCCTACTCAATATTCAGGGTCATGAACCCTGGGGAGCATTCATTATTGTCCCCAAGAGAGACAACTCTTAAAAACGTGCATTAACTATAGTCCGTTTCTTAATCCTATTAAAATAAATAATTTGAGAAAAGTTTTCAAAGTATTTTAATTACAAATAATACATATAACAATGAGTAAAAGGCATG
This sequence comes from Magallana angulata, assembly GCF_025612915.1. Lineage (NCBI taxonomy): Eukaryota > Metazoa > Mollusca > Bivalvia > Ostreida > Ostreidae > Magallana > Magallana angulata. The sequence goes on from NW_026441687.1 coordinate 67,957, forward strand.
AAAAAGGCATGAAAGAAGTACATTTATTTATCAAATATAGTAGGCTGGTACATGTACCTGGTGAATATTAAATGTATATTGCTTGTAGGTACATGTATAAATCTACACAACTACATTCAAATAATACACTGTGTTATGTAAACTGAAAAAAAAATACACAGGTTGTAAGAGATCTTTTTTAAAATGAATTTTCTTAAAATGAAAAATAAATTAATGAAATTGCATATATCATTCTAAAAAAATCATAATCTAATAGACACGAAGTTCAACATAAATAAAGTGATACATTAGATGGATAGGATATAATGTACAGCAATTTAAGATTTAGATGTCATTTTTCATATGAAAGGTAATTAAAACTTCATACCATTTAAACAATGAAAAGGTTGCAGAAGGCCTATTTGTATCTAGTTGAATATAATGAAAATAAATTAATGACCTTGTATACATCATTTTAAGAAAAAAAAGTAATAAACATGCTGTTCAAGAAACTAAAGTGATATATTATAGGAATCAATAGGATATACTGTACAGCAATTTTAATTATATATTGGATTTGTTTCCAAACATTGGAATAAAGGAAAAAAAACTTTTATAACTTATTTAGATTAAATAATATTCTTAAAAAATATTAATATTTATATTTCATGGCTAAAACTGAATATTTTTCTGTCAATTTCTTTTCCTCATGAACAAGACCTATACTTTTATCAGACACTTTTATATATGTCCATTTCCCATTGTAACTAAGTATTTTTGTTCTGTTTGTAAACAAAAGAGTATATTAAAGGGATTTAGACACGATTTGAGCTTAAAATTCAAAATTTTATATTTCCATTTTCAATATTTAGAATGGTTGATATGAGTATTTTTAATGCTCTGTCAAAATTTGAAAGTCAAATACTGAGTTGAAAGAAAGATAAAGAATTAAATATTCTTCGTTTTGTAAACAAAGGGCGAGTCTTGTTATTATTTACATATGTGTTTTATTGGTGTAAGTTTCATTCAAATGTTGCTTTTTTCTATCAATAATATCATTTATGATCACATCGAATCAGTTTACCTTCTTTTCTATGAATCATTTTCTCAAAGAAGTGGTAATTTCATACTTTATATTATTTGTAAACAAACATAAGACTCGAGCTTTGTTTACATAACAATAAATTCTTACCCCTGTATCTCTCTTATAACTTGACTTCTAACATTCAAATTATGGTCAATTATTCAAAATGTGCAAGTAAATCATTTTATGCATAAAGAAATTGAAAACAAAATTTAGATCTAAAATCGTGTCCAAGTCCCTTTAAAAAAAACTTCTATAAAATAGTAAGGCTCAATTCCAATTTAAAAAAATAGCTGTTTCCAAAAATGTTACATGTATATGAATATGTTATATAAAAACATATGTTAGATGGATGGGTTGGAAAAATACAAATTAAGTGCACTCGATAAAAAGTTTGCTGGTATTCATTATGTGAACACAATTCATCCAGAGACATTTAAAGTTATGCAACATAAATAAAGAATATTATGAATGATGTGTATAGAACAAATTCTTCTGTGGTTGGCTCCATAAATCTTGAAAAGATGGCGTGAGTTGGTAAAAAGGCAGAATAAGGTTCCATTCTAATCCTCGTGCATTCCATTCAAGAAATATTCATTAATGTCATGGTCTGGAAACTAAAATAGAATAAACATAAAGTGTTAAGAGAATTACATGTAATTTTTGCAAACATTGTGCACTCATCAAATACTTACATGTATATATTCAATGAAGTTATTTATGGAATGTGCAATTACTAACAATATGTAATCTTTTCTAATATTGTACATACATGTATTACATCATTTTGCCACTAATTTTAAACCCAGCTGACAGTTTCTTTTTGTTATATATACAGCGTCAAAAGATAGTTGCATCATGTGCATGTACTTTCAGTAATTTTAAAAGCCATAAAAACATTTCAGTACTACAAAACACTTTAAATTTGTCAAATGATTTTACAAATGAAATATGTACTAATATACCAGTAAGTCACAAGTGATATATACTTTTTAAGGCAGTACAATGTATCACTTATATGACAACATCAGGAAACCTGGCTCAATCAATTCTGCACACACATATTAAATGTAATGAATGTGTAACTTCAATGGTGTAACTTCAAAGATATTTAGATATCCAGAGGACAGAAAGATATTAAAAATACATTGAACAAAGATCAGTCATAAACACTTATGTAACACTTATGTAACATATGATTGTCTGTATGAGTTTCAACTATCAACATTCTATGTACCGGTACACCAAAATATGATTGCGTCAATAACAAAAACTAATCTGAAAAACATATTTGCAGCATAAGAAATTCATGGGATTTCTGCAAATCCCATTTTCTCAGAGAGTGTAAAACACATCTCTTAAAGTTTATAATATTTTCAAACTCCTGTTATTCCTTTCAGAGGTTCCCACCCCTTAAAATACAGGTAATCAAGCAGATTTGCAACAAGATGCCCATATAAACCTTTCCCTTTCACACAAGACATTGTAGCTATTTAGATGACCTTGCTTGGCTTTCAATCATGAGCTTAAACCAAATATATCTACATATGGAAGACAAGTTGTAAGTTTATTACATGACAAAGATGTACCTTCTGGGCTTCAGCAGACATGACTGGGTCATTAGCAATATCAAATTGACAATATTTTCTATATTCCCATTCTTCAGATCATCTGGAAGCCACAGGTAAATCTGTAGATTAGAAGAAAAAAGATACACTAGCTATCATTACAAATCTAAATGCTGTCATTATCAAAACAAAAGGGTGTGTCCTAGATTACACTTTTTTATGGGCACATGCAGTATCTGAGACATGGTCAAAACATTACCATGATAACAGCTATAACAACTCATTAAGTGGGAAATGACATATAACTAATTTGTTATGGCTTTTCATACTCTCTATCTCTCCTGGCATGATCTCTCTCAACATCTTTGTCAGCAATATTTCTAGTGCAATGTGGCATTATTGAAATATATGTATATGGTTCATGGAAGCAAGGCAATCAATAACAATTACATGTACACTGTAATTACACACACAAACACACTCTCTCTCTCTCCCCCCCTCTCTCTCTCTCTCATACTCTCAATCGTATAATGTTATATTTACATAACAAATGCAGACCCTTGATTCATAAACACTCTCATCGTTAATAGATAAATAAGACATAAAGTTAACAGTTTGAATGAAAAACAGATATCAAAACCACATGTACCATTGTGTACAGTGTACATTGTACGTGTCGAGGAAATTCTGTATGGAAATGACTGAAAGCATGATTGACACAAACTCAATATTCTAGGAAAAACATACAATATTTTTTTAACGTATGCTACGTAACAATATGTGTAAAAACTGACTATAATATACACCTGCATATACATTTCATACTAAAACATGTCTTTCAAGTCACATTTCACAACGACCATTAATTATCGACATTTTTGTAACATGTGTACTAGACTTAATGCATTGTAGGCTTTTAAAAGAGTTTTTGAGTAGTTTAACAATGTAAGTAAGTATGTTCTTACCGACGAATGACTACTCCATAGCACGTTTTAGATTGTTGACAAAATCGAGGATGGCTGTTCAGACTGTTTCATGCTGAACAAAATTTAACGAGATAAGGCTAATCACCCCAAACTTCGACTTCACATTACTAAACAATTGTTCTGCAACTTGAAATAATTTAAAAGCTTGCCAATATAAGAAACAAAAACTTTTACTTACTTTTTCCATTTAAACTCCTCTCTCGATTTTCACGAGTATTAGACTGGTCTCGTTAAAATCCCGAGATATACGAAGTTTTGACTTTCTCGGGTTTTTTCATTCTTTCGTGAATATAAAAACCAGAAAGGTTCCGATTATGCTAATAAGGCTGTGAGGTGTGTGTTTAAGTATCGGGATATTGTGAACCACATATCATCATTTCGAAACTGCTTGAACTTTATTAAATTTAAATATAAACATTCATCTAAAATGGGCATTTTTTCACCTATTTGACATACTTCATATTGATCATGCTTTCTATCATTACCAGGTAATTTTCTGCTGATTTGAGAAAATATTTCAAGGTGTATTGTAGTGTGTTGTCCTTATTAATCTGATTCTGGTCTAAGATAACGCTTGTATGATTAGATTGCCATCTTCCCCTGTTCTGTATTTGACTTTCAGGTATACCTGCCATATACAAATGAGTAGCAGCACCTATTCTGAAAGAATGAGATTTGAATGTTTTTGTATCAGCCTGTAAAAAGTTCAGGTACTTTTGTAAAATGCTAGAAAATTGAAATGATGTTAAGGGTTCGGCATTAATATGACAAAAAAGTGGGCCTAATTGGCTTGGCCTACACTGCCAGTAAGAGTTAAGAAACTGAAAGCATACATTTTATTCCGGGCATTTTGTGATGGTAATAGTTGCACCACTACCAAACTGATCATGATCAGTCTTGGAATATCTTAAAAACAAGTGAATTGTATGTGAATCAATGTATGTATCTGTTCACTGCAGTATTTTCTCAACAGAACTGTGCCGAGTCAGTGTTATCCCCCCAACTCTGAACATATCAAACAAGAGGCCCATGGGGCCTCATCGCTCACCTGAGCAACAATGGGCGTTCAAAAGATATTGTGCCATGTGGTCCATCAGTAATTTTCCGCTGTGATATTTTCTTAGGAATAGCGATAATAACTTTATCCCCGCAACAGAACTGTGTCAGAACTATGGAAACTGTTTTAAAGATGTTTTTATTAACCCGTGTCTGAAAAACTATCAAAATTGATGTAGATTTCACATTATTTATTGTATAAAGATGGGGCCCATGCACTATAACAAATAAAGAACACAATTTATTTTTTTTCGAAATCACATATATCTATATATCTATATATATATATACCTACATATTTCCGTCAGCGATATCAAACTCTATTTAAACTGAATAAACTCGAGAAAATGCTGATATATATATATATATATATATATATATATATATATATATATATATATATATATATATATATATATATATGTTTTCCCTCGGACTGAAATGTCACATTTTCATTGGATTAAACATTGCACGTGATTGCCTCATATATCACTATGTAGGTTCTGTGAGGATTAATATTAGGCAATATGGCCGTCATTGGGCGCCGCCTCACCTATTCATCTCGATATTTCATATTATTTAACACAGAAATCGTGTTTAGTAAGTCATTAAAATATTTAGAGTAGTGGCCCTTTGGAATTATTTTTTAAATTAGAGTAGTTGCCCTTTGAATATTGACGTCATATTGTTGTGTCTAGAGCAGAACAAAATGGCAGCGTCTAAATTTGCTCAAATCTCTGCAGAACTGAAGTTTAAAATTGAAGAGCAACAAAACATTGTAAGTAATATGGCTGAAGCAAAGATTTTTTAAGCGTATTTGAAAGGTGGTATTGATAATTTTGAAGAGTTTAAATGAGTTTAATTGGACGAGATGTAAGGCATATTGTACATGGCTTTGCGTAGATCACCGCTATTTGTGAATGAATATGTCGCTTGATAGTCCTCGGGAAAACAAAACACTTATTAGGTTAGTTACTGACTCACTACGGCAATATATTGGGTTGATCAATCTCATAGACGGCTCGGCTTCGCCTCGCCATCTATGAGATTGATCAACCCAATATATTGCCGTAGTGAGTCAGTAACTAACCTAATAAGTAATAATATATATACACCTACATATTTCCGTCAGCGATATCAAACTCTATTTAAACTGAATAAACTCGAGAAAATGCCGAGCATTTCAACAAATCCTATTGCATTAATCTTCCATTACGCAAAAGATAATGCCGAATTACTGATAGAATGAATTGTATTTCAGTACTTTTTTGATATATCAGATTTTGATTAATTTGCGCAGGTAAACAGTTAACTGTTTGATTTACCGAACTCTCTGTTTGATTTGACACGTAAAAATCACGAAATACAGACGATTGTTCCCAGGTTACAAACTATAAATAATGAAAACGAAACAAAAATCAGAACAAGCTAACACCAACGTCATGTGTGAAAACTGTCAACGCATTGAAATATTTAGCCTCAATTTACTTCACAAAATCGGCACCAATATATTTTGCATGTTTAAAAAATATCCCTTCATACGCGAACTGTTGCATAGCAAGAAAATTCATCATAGTCAGATCGACCCTTTTTCGTATAATGTCATGGCTGCTTTACACAAAGAGTATGGAATACGACCCAAACAGAAAAAATAGCCTACGGGATCATATCAATGGCTTGTGGGTAAATCATGGTTTTGAGATGATTTTGGTTTAGGAAAATTTCACATGCAAATGAGTTTATGGATCATGATTCTCGGGTGTTCTGTAAAACTAAACAAATTGCAAGAAAACCATGGTCCTGGTATGATCAGTTGTAACTCACAACTCATATCAAAACCATGGTCCTGGCATGATCTGTTGTAACTAACAACTCATATCAAAACCATGGTCCTGAATTACTGGAAAAAAATTAAACTTTATGTGTTATATCCATTATTATTAACAAGAGTTAAGCTTTTTTTTTTTACAGATTAATACATGGCAAACGTAAGACCTTTTTGTTGCTATAGCATGAAATTTCAGGGATGATAAGAAATGATAATATCTCGATGATTTTTTCCGTTTTTTCAGAATTCATTTCCTATTGTCCGTTTTTTTTTGTCCCGCGACAAAATTCTTGTCACACCGAGATCTTAAAAACAATAAAGACTTTGGGATCAAGACTTTGTAGGATGATAAACCTGTAGTTGTAGATGTAGTTTGTTTTGTTTGTCGTAACTTCCGGTCGTCATCGCATTCCACATAGAATTGAATTATAAATATAAATTCTTACATATGCTATCTATAGAATGTTAAATAAAAAAATCTTCTTCCGGTGAGAGAACACAGGATCAAAACCTTCCATAATTTAGATGATAATTATACTGTTATTTCAAACTCTTCTAGCCATTATTACATGAATTGTACAAATTAAAATCTTACGTATGCATTTCAAACCCTAGCTGCAGGTCAGTAGCTCTCGGTCTGAACTTATGATACATGTACATCCATGCAGTAGTTGCTTGCTTCTCTTAATAAATCACTTGATAGTGTATTGTAAATAACTCTTTATAAAATATTATTTACCTCAAGTGAAAAAGAATATATTCCCCCAAAATACTTCCATAAATTCACTTTAAAAATATGCCAAGATAGAGCAAGATGCCCAACAATAACAAATTTTCCTGACATGTACATCACATTTAGGCTCCAAGATGAACATTCAAAATTTGCAACTCAACTTCCGGTTATGCAGAAATCTTAATTCTTAGTGGTCAATTTATCTGGCAATTAACGAATCATTTCAAACGCATGCTCTGTTGCTTTCTAAGATAATAGCACATACCAGAATCACAAGAAAATCATAGCAGACTCAAAACCAAGAAACAAACCATATCAGGATCATACTTCCTTATTTGTCACCTATGATTTGGGTATGATTCATTTAATGGATCATGTCTAAATCATAGAACAAAATCATGAATTTGTGAGTTTGATATGATTTTTAAGTGATTTTGATATGATTTCTTAAGAAAATTTTTTGTTTGGGGAGTCTTGGTAAAATGGGTATGCAAACCCGGGCCGTTGCAAAATAAAAGCCGGGGAAGATCGGCAATCGTCAGTTCCAAATACGCAATATTTTGCAGCAATATTTACAGCAAATACAAATATACTGGTCCATCAAATATCCTGAAATTTTAATGAGATTGGCAGATTTATACCTGCCAATCTTTTGTTTTGCTCAGGCCAAGTCTTGCCTACCCATTTTACCGTATGCCGAACCCGAAGCTATTAAACTGATTGAAAAACGCCTTTCCTTAATTATTTTCGTAATAACTCAGATTTGAAACAGAATTAGCACTTAATTTTTGAAATGTATATTTTCCTTCCCATAAGGATAATTTATGCTAAACTACGTTGAATTAGACTCGGTTTTTATTTTTTTAGAAGAAAATTTTTAAAAATGCACCCCCCCCCCTTTTTCTATAGTTTCAAGGTTTTCTCCTCTTTAAATACAGATCGGACTTTTATTTCTGCAATTTATATTCGCCCTCCCATAAGGATGCTTTGTGCCAAATTTGGTTGAAATTGGATAAGCGGTTTTAGAGAAGAAGTTCAAAATGTAAAAAGTTTACAGACGGACAGACAGACGGACGACGGACAAAATGTGATCTGAATAGCTCACTTGAGCTTTCAGCTTAGGTGAGCTAAAAATGCTAGGGAAAAAGCAACGCCAAACAAGTGACTTTCATACAATTGTCAAATTGTGTCAAATTTTGTCAAATTAGGTTAAGCGCTCAATATTTTACTCAACATTAAGTATGTAATGGGACATCTGATATCTTTGTGTAGGATTTTGCCGTCTAAAACCTGTCAATATTTTTGATAAATTGATGTTTTGTAGCTAATTATGGGTGTTTTCCGATGGTTTTTCGACTGGGCATAGGCTTGCTGACGAAAATTATATTTTAAAATCGCACTTAAGCAGACCTGCGCTCTATACTTCCGAATGCAAAATATAGAGCAAAAAATGAGAATATTTTGTTATTTGTTTGCGAATTTGCGGGAATTAGGTCATTAAGGTGACGTCATAGATAAACAGCGAATAAGCAATGATGACTAAATCAAGATTAAAGTTATAGGCATCCTCTATACAATGATTTGTGAAGATTTTATATTTATGGGATACTATTCAAAAATTGTTTGATAGGGGGCATATATATTGACCACAGCGCACATAGTCGTTCATTAACTGATCAGCTGTAAGTGGCAAAGTTTGCTGCAAACCAAATTGTGCCCGAAACAACTGAAAAGCTTGAACTGCTTTTTCATATGCATTTGTAGTATTAGTTGATAAGCTTGATTGAACTAACTTTTAGACATGGTCAACAAAAGTTGGTAAAATTTTGTAGGAACTTGACAAGAATAAGGGTCTGCCCAAGGCGCAAGGTCTCGAAACTTCTTCCACGGAAAACGAGAAATGGAGTCAGCAATTTGTTTTTTTGAACCAGGTACATAATCAGCTCTAACCTAAATATTAAACTGCAAGCAAATCAAAACGAGATATCTTACTAGTGACATCACTTTTTCATTCTTTAATGTCTTATTGTTGAGAACATGAACTAATGCCAAACTGTCAATGTGCAATAACAGTTTCTGACTCTGTAATGCTTCAGCCCAAAGTTTAATGCCTAAAACAACTTGGACAAGTTCTAACACTGTAATATCGGTGATTGATGATTTTTTCCAACTTTCAGGCCATTCGTAAAATGCCCATGCTGTCTTAAAAATTATGCCACAACCATGCGATGCTGAACCATCAGAATAAAAATGTAAACATTGATATGATTGCCAGTTCAATGAAGAAAATGTTGTTGTTTCCTTAAATTCTTTCAAAAAAGTTAGCCACATCTGCCAGTCATATTAAATTCCCCTAGACAACCTAATAAGAAGATGGGGCTTAGATGCACCAGACAGGAGACCATACAAACAATATGAAAACGCCCTTCCAGCTGACAATGCCTTAGTGGTAAAAGCAAAAGAACTAGTCAAAGACTGAAGTTACTTAAGTGGTTTTTTTTTACAAAAGCACGTTAAATGGTGGTTAAAATGACATAGCTGGTGCTTTATTTATATTATACGTTTAGAATAATGATGCAATGAGTCATAGCGTAAAACAACCATTTGGTCACCATCACATTCATATGGTGTTCTCGTATATCAGTTGGTCAGTACAGTATGTTTAATGATTGCCACTCCTCGCTATTGAGTGAAAGTTATATGGTTGGTTACATGCTTTAAAAGATGCGTCCAAAACATTGGTTGGTGTGCCGAACATTTCATCTGGTTGGGAAAATACATTAAATGGTGACAACGATAATTTAAATGGTGAAGTATTTTTATTACGCAGTGAAAAAGAGACAGTTATTGATCAATACTTGAAATCATTCTATTATTGTTCTTTGTCATGTAATAAACTTACAACTTGTCCTCCATATTTATACATATTTAGTCTGAGTTGATTGAAAGCCAAGCAAGGTCATCTAAATAGCTACAATGTCTTGTGTAAAAGGGAAATGTTTGTAAGGGCATCTTGTTGCAAATCTGCATGATAATCTGTATTTTTAGTGGTGGGAACCTCAGAAAAGAATACCAGGAGTTTGAAATTATAAACTTAAAGCTGAACACCGCTCGTAAATAGGCATACGCCATATTAGTTTTTCTATCTCCGATATCCCACACTAGGGTATACTCTCCGATTTCGTTACGCCTAATTGCTTTCAAGTCACTACCATCGACGTGACAAAACCTCCGTGTTTCAAGGGGCGCCAAGAGGGGTAATGAAATGAAAATGAAAAAAATAAAAAACACAACTGAAAAAGAAACCCTTTATATCACTCTTCCGTAAAATGCGCACAGCAATAAAATGTTCACCTGCATTTAAAAGGGTTACATACCTCTCGCAGAACCTTTATTCAACTGTAGTACTGTACGCGTTTGTACGTTGGAATATTCATCCGACAAAGTCACACGTGCTTACTTCGAACAACGGCTGCCTGTCGACAAATATCTGCAAAGCTTCCACAATAGGTAAGAAGTTAAGGTATATAAATACCTAAATAGAAATATTTCTCCAATGCCAATAAAATGTACACAAACTCGCGTTTTCAAAGACACCACGTTTCACTGACATCCATCCCTCCGATATTTGTCATTGGACTAAACTGCGCATGTGTAATAGAAAACGAAAGTAGCACTTTGTTGACCCTGACCATTGTAGTCGAATGGAAGTCGTGTACATGTGTCGGTTATCTTGCATTGCTACTTTGCTTATATTTTTACTGCATTTGTGGCATTTTGCTGTTTTGTTGCATAGCACTAACCTGTGCAGTTGATGCCATTTTTTACTTGGAGTCTTTCTTCACTAATTGCGGAATGGTACGCGAGTACTCGGTCAGCGTGTTCGAGGACTTTATTTACGACGGCAAAGCGTGGGTAGCACCTACACAGGTGAAACCCGAACATCGAAATGCGTTGGACCGTTAACTAACAAAAGGCTTATATAGGAGTTCTGGAATGAAAGGCGAATTGGAAAGAAATATGGCGGACAATGCTTATTTACGAGCGGTGTTCAGCTTTAACGAGATGTGTTTTACACTCACTGAGAAAATGGGATTTGCAGAAATCCCATGAATTCCTTCGGCTAGAAATATGTTTTTCTGATTAGTCTTTGTTATTGGTTTTCCCAACGACCTTGACCTTGCCCAAATGACCTTGAATCAAGGTCATGACACACACTTAGGTCATAAGCAATCTTTGTGTGAATTAAGAACTTCCAATGTTTCTCCATAACAAAGATATGGACCAGACACAAATTTTGCACTGTTTCTGCTACTGACCTTGACCTTGCTCAAATAACCTTGGGTCAAGGTCATGACACACCCTTAGGTCATAAGCAATCTTTGTGTGAAGTAAGAACTTCCAATAACTCTCCATAAGAAAGATATGGACCGGACACAAATTTTGTATTTTTTCTACCAGTGACCTTAACCTTGCCCGAATGACCTTGGTCAAGGTCATGACACACCCTTAGGTCATAAGCAAACTTTGTGTGAAGTTAAAACTTCCAATAACTCTCCATAAGAAAGATATGGACCGGACACGAATTTTGTATTTTTTCTGCCCTTGACCTTGCCAGAATGACCTTGGGTCAAGGTCATGACACACCCTTAGGTCATAAGCAATCTTTGAGTGAAGTAAGAACTTCCAATGTTTCTCCAAAAGAAAGATATGGACTGGACACGATTGCACAGACAGACGGACGGACAGACGGACGGACAGACGGACAAGGTGATTCCTATATACCCCCCCAAACTTTGTTTGCCGGGGGTATAAAAAAGGTGTGAAAACAACGGGTCTTAAAAAGAAATATCTAATTAAATTCAACTACATTAAAATATTCATTTGTGTAGTAACTCACTCATCGTGGATTGTGATGATTTCAATACTTTTGCTGTCAAAAAAATGTTTAAAAATAGTGTGAGTATTTCTAATAAATTAATTAATTTGTAATTAATTTGGAATTAATCTTTTCAAATACATTAAACGTATAATTTGTGTAGTAACTTACTCATCATGGATTATGATGATTTCAATCCTTTTGCTGTCAAATAATTTTTTTTAAAAATTATGTGAGTATTTGTAATGAATTAGTTAATTTGTTATTAATTTGGAATCTTTTTTAAAAACATAACTCAGTGACAAAAATATTTTATTTAAAAAAAAATCATACTAACGTTGGTCTAATCGGCGCATTGGGGGGTAATCTAATTAAAATTGAAAACTAAGTATCAGACTGTTTTCAGCTTGCAGCACTATGAATTACGAGTTTATATATTTCAAAGGAATAAAATTTAATTTAATTTACTGACCCGATCGTTAGCGACGGAGTGGAGGGGCTGAAGTTGAGAGTATATGTATAAAATTTAGATAGACGTATATTTTTAAAACAATTTCCAAAAAAAATGATAAAAAATATGTGCTTTATTAAATATATAAAATACACTAACGTGTCCTCCCTTGCTCTCTTGCTCACCGGTGTGCTATATGTACAGACAAAATATGGAATGCAATATATATCGAGTTAAATGTATTAATGCCAATATTAGTATGTATGGAACCAAAAAAAAAGTTCAATCTGAGTGTAAAATCGATTTTTGTTTTCAGAACAGTACGCTTTAGAATAACATCAATTAAATCAATAAACACTTGAAACCTAATTTTAGAAAAGAAGAAAAACAACTTTTTACTAACCCCGAGGAACAACCTGGGGAGGAGCTGTGCCCCCTCTTCCTTGATGAGACAGTTGTACTTTATACATGGGAAAAAAATGAAATAATTTTCAATTATATAATTAATAATAATAATATAATATAATAATAAATTAATTAGTTGAAAAATTTAAAGGTGAAGAAATAAAAGCGGGGTAAAAGTAACGAAATATTTTTTAAATTTATGATTAATTGTGTACACAGTTCAGTATTTGTGTTCACTATTTAAATGATACTCACGACGTTAAAAGGGCGGCCTGTTCCAATCTTAAACAAACCAAAAAAAAATTGAAGTCTTATTAACCACGTATTTCTATTCGTTATATTACAATGGATATCATTACCCAAAGCTCTATCATATTTCAAGTCATCCTTAAAAATACATCATTCTTAATTAAAAGTTGTCTGACTCATAATCACATTGCGCTAAATGTTTTAAAAATGAAGACAATTATCCAACTTGTTGATAATATTTCTGAATGAAATTATGCATTTTTTTTCCTCAATCATTAATTACTCATGGACATGGTAAGTCATCCAGGATTTGGATGGCTTGCGCAAGAATGCGCATCACCCCCGGAGTTCTCCGCAAGTACAACGATTAAAAGTTATAAAAATATAAATATTTTATTTAATTATATATTTTTGCAAGACTTGATAATTTCAGAGAAAAAAAAAGAAAAAATGAAAACGTACATTGCCATGTTTAAGTCCTGGTAATTTCCGAAGACAATTTTCTGGGGCGTTTTCTCCGATTTTTATACTTTTCGGATAATTATGAGATTATTTCATTTTTAATGGAAGTACATCTTCAGAAAAAAAATATAAATACATTTACGTCGCAATTTGGATTATGATGTGTTCTTGTCTATCTCGAAACTCACTCATTTATTATTGAAGGTGACTTTGATTTTTTTATTCTTTTGTTCAATTTTTTTAAACAGTATGGTAAATGGTCTTGCTTTCAAAATGTCGATAGAGTTCCGGATAATTCTTCAGTATCTTGGAGTCAGAAAAATGCTTTAATTCCCGTCTCTTAAGAAACTAAATCGGTTATTAGGTTAGTCTTTTTTTAAAAGATGCCAAGTTTGCATTTTTGAAAGCGGTCATCAAACATGATTAATGGATTCTCACGAGTTGAAACATGTGATAATAATTCCCTTACACACCCACCCAACTCTCTTGTTAAATTAAATTACCAATGAAATAATCTAAATATTGCTGGGGTTCTTTTTTTCCTGTAATGAAATTGGTGACCTCGTCGGGTACACGTTGGCCTTAAATTCATATTGATAGATATGTCGCAATGCTCAGGCGATGCGTATAATGCAGGGTTTGTTTGTCGAGACAAATAAAAATTAGTTATCATCACGTTTTATTTTGTCGGGGTCACCCTTACCCACACTGTTACGGGGTGTAAATGACAGTCCGGAATGTCACGTGAAAAGTGTCAACTTTAATTTAATGATTAAAAGACCAGAATCAGAACATTTTATTAATTCGATAACATTGCAACAAATAAGATCAGTTTTTATTATCTCCTTAAAATGCATTTTGTGATTCTTGTCTCTGTCTGTATGCTATTTGGAGGGACATCGGGATGTGATATGTGTAACATTCAATTTGGCGATTATGCAACGTGCACGGGTGAGGATGTTTGTCCCCTGTATGCACCATTCGAAGAGGTAGAATGTTTCATCAGAAATATAACTATTTATATAATAAAACTATAAACCCCATATACCAGCATTGATTCCACACGTACAATCCATATCAGTACCCCGCATACTTTGACATCAGACATCACTACATCACATCATACGAGCACCGCACACAGCAGTACACTGCCAACTCGAAAAGAAAAAGGGTAAGTTTTCAAATCATTATAAACTACTTATTGATGGGAAAAAAGAGGTAACTCTGCAAACTATACATGAACTGCGAAAATTTCCGTTAATCCATTTAATACATGATATCCTCAAGTTCTTCAATGTTATCAAATCTCGATTGTAATTCTGTTAAGCGTCTTTCAATTTCTTCTTTCAACTCCTCTTGTCTATGAACCAGCCTCTTCAATATAACACCAATAATGTCAATCTCTTCTTGATGTTGTGTTTCTTCATTTCTTTGTTGCTCTAGGTCTTCACAAGAAGTAACTACTTCTTTGGTAGATTTTAAGGGGAGATTGGAGTAACTGTAATTTAAAGAAAAAGTTTTAAGAAAAGGCTATTCAATGCTACATAAGTTTATATTTGGTGTTTTAAAATTAGTGAAAAATAAACAAGGAAAAACTTTCGGTAGTAAAAAATGTGTTAAATAAAAACACTAATTTTTTCTCTATAATAAATATCTTTTTTTTTTAAATTTGCTTTAAAACGCATACCTGTATGCGAAATAAATGTATGGTATTTCTGTAAGCTGTATGGAAATGCTGTTATTATCTGTCAAGGCACTTTTAAGAAAATAAAGTAACGAATATTTAAAATAAATTAAAAGACTAAAAAAATTAAACAAAATTAAAAAAAGATTTTTAGGAAGGTAAAACTACATGCAACTTTTTCAGTTTTGATATAAAAATGAACTTGCTCTATCGAATTAAAGATTGCAAGGTGATTTTTTTGAAATTTAATTTGATTTTTATGAAAAAGAGATGCATTTTTCCCTCCACTTTTTTACTGTTAAGACCGGGGTTGACCTAGTAAAATATCCACATGGACGGCAATTAAGTATATAAAGAAGCAGGCCACACCTCCAAACTGATAACACTGAAGAGAGAAGTTATTTATAGATAGCTGCATTCCACAAGCACGTGTTGATAAGAGAATTAAAAGCACACAAGGAACCTGATTAATATTTTTATAATCTCCTTTCTTTTTAATTTTGTTCTTCCTGGGGCTTTAAGGTCACTTTTTTAAGAAACTGAAAAGAAATCCCTCGGCTCACGACATTTACTTTCCAGTGACATGTACCTAAAAATGCCCGCACTTCATACTGGTCACTACCGAAAGCAATCCTTTGTCTTCATTATTTTTTAAAGTATTGTTGAAACTTTCAACAAAGTAAGTGTCACGTCCTAATTGTAAATATTCAGGGTATTTATAAATCAGTTCATAGTTAAGGTCCTTTTACATCTCGATTCCGAATGACACTGCTTGTGATTGTCATACCCGCGATTTATTTTACGAAAAACTGTATCACATTTTTTTAGCTGATGATATGTGGGAAATGTTGGAAATGAGTAAACATAAGAGAGTTGCCGTATAAAGCAGAGAATACTTTTGTGTGTTTTGTCAAAAAAATACCTATATATTTTTCAATCTGATTAAACTTTCGAATTTCATCATCGATTTTTTTGTAACAAGATGGCGCATCTAATTTCTATACAACATTCGCATTATGAATTCATACACCATGTAAAATATATATGCTCTACTTTTTGAAATTTTAATGCAGAATTAACAATAAATATAAAAGGTATTCAATGATTGTCTTTTTTAATAAGGATCAACTACCACCAAAGACACGAGGGTCACTAGCACCACCGGGGCGGGTGCCCAGTCAACCGCCACCAAGGACACGAGAGCCACTGCTACCACCGGGGCGGGTGCCCACTCAACCGCCACCAAGGACACGGGGCCACTGCCACCACCGGGGCGGGTGCCCACTCAACCGCCACCAAGGACACGAGAGCCACTGCTACCACCGGGGCGGGTGCCCACTCAACCGCCACCAAGGACACGGGGCCACTGCCACCACCGGGGCGGGTGCCCACTCAACCGCCACCAAGGACACGAGCTGAATTTGCATTACATGATGATCTCATTATTGGCCTTGGTGACATCTAAGTGTTATGAAGAATATAAATAATAAAAGGAAAAGGAAATATTATAACAGTTTCCACATGAGACTTGCACCAAGACTTCGGAAGAAGAAGGATGAAGCACAACAGGAAGCGCTAAAACCAGGAAACTTTGATTTATTTGTGGAGTCTTCCCTTGCTTATGCATATTCAGATTCATCTGAGTTCCGAAATGATGAACTGCATCATCTTAGCATTCCCGCAAACTGGGATTTGATATTTCTCGTCTTGCGGGTTTTAATGAAGAAAATTGCCACGGCTCAATCATGTGACCAACCAACGGTGGGCGCAGTAACTCAAAGAACCTAAAAGGACCAAGATAAAAAAAAACAAATATAAGATTTAAATGACCTTACAATATACTAAATGTATATGGTTATATATATATATATATATATATATATATATATATATATATATATATATATATATATATATATATATATATATATATATATTTTTTTACTAAAAATGGTTCTATAAATATTGATATAATACTAACTTATATTCCAGTTTTAATGTATTAATCACAGGTGAAACAATTTATTATTCAACAAAACTTAAAACAATGAATAGTAATTTAGGTTCCCGAACCTCGGCTTTAACGTATTTTTTTTTCTCATAAAAATGTTATTTATCCTTCAAACTTAAGCTATGAAATAAGGCCCAAGAATTCTTGGATAACTAAATACATCATTAGGTGATGTTAGGTGGATAATAAAAACATCAGCAAAAAAATTAAAGAAAAAGTTAAATAATTTTTAGAATGAGACTAGCTGGAAGGGTGTTGATAAAAAGTAGGAAAGTTACGAAGAGTGAATATGTGATGGATTCTTTAATCACTACATAATTGTTATGTGGTCAGTCGTTCTATGCTCTGTAAAAAGAGAATCCCAGTACTGCACTTCAATAAGGATCCTAATTGTCTAGACTTGCCTCAACAAAATTTGCGATAAAAAATATGATGTATAAAGAGCGAGAATGCGGCTATTAACTTAAAAAAACTCATGACTACGGATCGAATTGTGAATGTGTATCAACTGAGTTAGTTAAATATAGCATTACAGAATACAGCTTTGCAAACAGTCAATAATGAGGATCAATTTGAATTTAAAGTTAAAAACGCTCTCCTCTGTGGCGAAAATTCGATAGGCTGCAACTGAACTTCTTCGCTTTAATTCCTCGCGCCAGCTAGTCAAGAAATCCATTCTACAAATTAATAGAGCTGTGCCGCAGCCTTGGGGATACGGTACCCATGTGCATCGGTGAACCGGTCCATGAATAACTATATACAGCAGATATTGACCGCAGAGATTGAACCATCCTGACAAAATGGCGTCCTCCATGAAAGGAACATGTGAAAAAAGTAAACCACCGGCGAAATATGATGAATGCCTGACTGGGTATGAAATTGTTTCTGCTTTACAAAACATTGAACCAACAGAACATTTACAGTGTGACGGCAAGATAAATAACGTCTCGTTCCACATTGCGCAAGAAAACACTGACCTATGAAAATCTGCTGTAGTAAACTATTTCAGCGAACACAACATATCATTTCTTAAAAGTGGTAACGTAATTAAAACAAAATGCAATGCAGATGAAGTTGAAGCTTCTGTTAAAATAAACTTTTATCAGACAGGATCGGTTGTCATCGAGGGAATTCACTGTGCAAAGTTCAAAGATAAATACTTAAATAAAAAGATTTGACCAAACTTGTGGAATTCAAGTCTATGAAGACAACCATCAAAACTGATGACAGTGAACAGTCTAACGTGTATGATAAATCTGATGAGGAGGAAACTTTTCTTAAAACTGCTGTATCGCCAAGTATAGAAAATAACACAGAAGCATCCATTATTACAGTGACAAGTAGTATGCAAGGAAACTGTGATACCAAAAAAAATTGACGACTACCAATTTACCAGATGAAAGTATATTAAAAGTAATTCTCAACAAACTGGGGGGCATAGAACGTACTTTTGTAAAGATTGTGGAAAAATTTGTTCCCAACATGATGACAATGTTAACGAAAAAATTAAAAACAAAGTCAAATCACTTTCAGAAGACAAAGAGAGGCTATTGAAAGCAATATGCTCAACTGTTTTCAGAAGAAGATTTTTAAAGATTTTCTCTCTATATAAAAATTTATCCCTTATTGTGGCCCCGCCCTACCCCAGGGACCATGATTTCAACAAACTTGAATCTACACTATCTAAGGATGCTTACACGCCAATTTAAGCTAGCCTAATACCGGTAGTTTAAAAAATTTTTTTTTTAAAGATTTTCTCTAAATATTCCTGTTTAAAAATTCATACCCCAATGGTGGCCCCACCCTACCCCCGGAGACCATGATTTAAACAAACTTGAATCTTCATTATCTGTGGATGCTTCCAGTCAAATTTGAGCTTTTCTTGCCTAATAGTTTTTGAGAAAAAAAATTCTCTATATACATTTATTCTATATAAAAATCCATTCCCCCCGTGTGGCACCGCCATACCCCCGGGGACCATGATTTGAACAAACTTGAATCAACACTACCTGAGGATGCTTCCACTCATATTTGAGCTTTCCTGGCCTAATAGTTTTTGAGAAGAAGATTTTTAAAGATATTCTCTATATATTCCTATGTTAACATCCATTCCCCTATTGTGGCCCCGCCCTACCCCCAGGGACTATGATTTGAACAAACTTGAATTTACACTACCTGAGGATGCTTACATTTTAATTTTAGCTTTTCTGGCCTAATAGTTTTTGAGAAGAAGATTTTTATAGATTTTCTCTATATATTCCTATGTAAAACTTTAACCCCCTATTGTGGCTACACCCTACCTCCAGGGACTATGATTTGAACAAATTTGAATCTACACTACCTGAGGATGCTTTCATTTTAATTTGAGCTTATATGGCCTAATAGTTTTTGAGAAAAAGATTTTATAGATTTTCTCTATATATTCCTATGTAAAACTTGATTCCCCTGTTGTGGCCCTACCCTACCCCCGGGGACCATGATATGAACAAACTTGAATCAAAACAACCTGGGGATGCTTTCAATTTAATTTGAGCTTTTCTGGCCAAATAGTTTTTGAGTAGAAGATTTTTGAAAAATACCAACACATTTTCAACTAGTGGGTATTGTTTTTTTTATACAAAAAAACACATGTCTCCCCTTCTCCCCAAGGATTGTAATATGGGGCAAATTTAAAAAGTGAAAAAGAATGAAGTCAGCTATATGTTAGATATCATCCATATATGATACAGTTTAGAATATGAATTAACTTGAGACACAAGATTGGTCACATTCAAAAATTATGGAGGCGTGCACTCCTTCTCAATACCATCTACCTATGTTCCAAGTTTGAAGTCTTAATGTCAAAAGGTATCTAAGTTACCACCCAGACAAAATTTAATTATTATTTCTCAAGTTGACCTTGAGTAAAACAAGGTCAAGGTCAAATATTTATCAAAAGTACACCTCAGTGTATTATAATTGTTCTTTGTGTAAAGTTTGAAGTCCTTCTGTCAAAGAATATTTAGGAGGTGAACAATGAAGTTTTTTCTAATTTGACCTTGAAATAAAAATTTTAGGTCAAGGTCAAAATTTTTGGTAAGGTTAAACTGGACTATATACCATCTTTGAATGATACAAGTTAAAAGATTGTATGATTAAGGAGTCTTGTGTTATGGTCCGGACTATATTTTTTATAAAACGGTTGACCTTGAAGAAAATAATAGGTCAAGGTCAAAAATTTTGATGGCGTGCACTTCTTCTCAATACCATCTACCTATGTTCCAAGTTTGAAGTCTTAATGTCAAAAGGTATCTAAGTTACCACCCAGACAAAACTTTATTATTTTTTCTCAAGTTGACCTTGAGTAAAACAGGGTCAAGGTCAAATATTTATCAATAGTACACCTCAGTGTATTATAATTGTTCTTTGTGTAAAGTTTGAAGTCCTTCTGTCAAAGAATATTTAGGAGGTGAACAATGAAGTTTTTTCTGATTTGACCTTGAAATAAAATTTTAAGGTCAAGGTCAACATTTTTGGTAAGGTTCAACTGGACTATATACCATCTATGTATGATACAAGTTAAAAGTTTGTAAGTTTAAGGAATCTTGTGTTATTTTCCAAACTCTATTTTTTATAAAACGCTTGACCTTGAACAAGAAAATAGGTCAAGGTCAAACATTTTGGTGGCGTGCACTCTTTCTCAATACCATCTACCTATGTTCCAAGTTTGAAGTCTTAATGTCAAAGGGTATTTAAGTTACGGCTTGGACAAATTTGGATGAAGAAGAATAAGAACTAGACACGATCTCGTTGCGAGCAACGAGGAGGTCTTCCGTCCGATTTTTAGAAGAAAATATGACATCATCGACTTTGATTTTCGACAACAAAACATGATATGGAAAAAGGAGTGAAGTACATATGCTTCATTGCATCGCTTTTTATAAGTTCTATTATATTGCTTTTTTCAATGCTTGCATTTCCTTCAATCAAGATTGAAAAGAATAATTTTGTTTACATCTGGTCCCTAAAAACCCTATTTGGGTAACGCAAGAGAAAATCATTATATTGTTAGGATATAGAAACGTATTATACCTAATCTAGCATTAATAACCTTTCACAAAATGGCTCTCATTAAAGGGCTATAGATAAAAAAAATTTAGAGCCCTTTGATCCCCTAATTTAAGGGGCCAGCCCCTTTTTCTTGGAATCAAATTAAAGGACATTTAATTCTGAAAACATTTTGTCAACAAGTGTTTAAAAATTCGTTACTGTTCTGGAGATATATGAGAAAGAAGGCTTAAGGGGCCGATCCGTTATCTCCTTATAGGGTCCGTTTGGCGAAATTTTGAAGATTGCATATGGTTAAGAACATCTTTTTGAACAACTTTTCTTCGGTATTGCATTTCAAAATATTTTTCATTTCCGAGATATGGGTGATCAAAATTTTGGACTTTTGGTCCCTAAAAACCTTTAATTACGTAATACATGACAAAATCATTTCATTGCTTGGATACATAACTGTAAGATAAACATATTTGCTTTTATAACCTTTCACAAAATATCTCTCAGTAAAGGGCTACAGATTAAAGACTTTAGAGCCCTTTGGTCCCCTTATTTGAGGGGCCAGCCCCTTTTTCTTGATATCAAATGAAAGGTCATTTAATTCTAAACAAATTTTGTTCAAAAAGTGTTTAGAAATTTGTTACCATTCTGGAGATATATGAGAAAGAAGGTTTTAGGGGCTGATCACTTATCTACTTATAGGGGCCGTTTAACAAAATTTTGAAGGTTGCATATTGTTAAGAACAATAATTTGAACAACTTTTCTTCTGTGTTGCATAACAAAATATTTTTCCTTTCTGAGATATGGGTGATCGAATTTTGGACTTTTGGCCCCTAAAAACCCTTAATTACATAATACATGACAAAATCATTACATTGCTTGGATACATAACTGTAAGATAAACATATTTGCTTCTATAACATTTCACAAAATATCTCTCAGTAAAGGGGTACAGATTAAAGACTTTAGAGCCCTTTGGTTCCCTAATTTTAGGGGCCAGCCCCTTTTCGTTGATATCAAATGAAAGGTCTTGTAAATATAAACTTTATTTGCATTACATGTGTTCACAAAATATTTTTCATAAAAGAGATAAACTAAGAAAACCATGAAAAATTACAACGTTTTTTTAGTCTCAATTATCGGGACCGGGCGAGCTTTAACGCCTTTTGAGCATGACAAATATAAATGCCAAATTGCACATCTACAATCTCTTGTCTACAATCCCTGAAAGTTTGAACTTAATATCTTTTACCGTTTAGGAGGAGATCCCTGGACAAGCCGACCGTCTGAAAATCGCTAAAACGTCATTTTCTCAAGAACGGAAATGACGTCATCAAAATAAAAAAATGTATATTAAGTTCGGTCTAATATCTATTAGACCTGAAAGTTTCACGAAAATCGGTTCAGCCATTTCCGAGAAATCGCCTGCACAAATTTTGTAAGAAAAAAAAAAATAATAACTAGACACGATCTCGTTGCGAGCAACGAGGAGGTCTTCCGTCCGATTTTAAGAAGGTTATATGACATCATCGACTTAGATTTTTGACAAGAAAACATGATCTGTAAAAAGGAGTATTAATGCTTTTCTGCATCGCTTTTTAAGGTCTCTTACGCTGCTTTTTTAAATACAAGCATTTCTTCCAATTGATATAGACACGATTTAAGTTTTTACTTCTGGCTCCTAAAACACCTAGTTAGGTAACGCATGAGTAAATCATGATATTGTTAGGATATATAAACGTATTATACCTAATTTTCCTTTTATAACCCTCACAAAATATCTCTTAGTAAACAGCTACAGATAAAAGACTTTAGGGCCCTCTTGTTCCCTAATTTGAGGGACCGGCCCCTTTTTCTTGATATCAAATGAAAGGTCATTTAACTCTAAACACATTTTGTTCAGCAAGTGTTTAGAAATCCGTTACCGTTTTAAAGATATACGGCAAAGATCGTTTTAGGGGTCGATCCCTTATCTCCTTAGAGGGCCGTTTAACGAAATTTTGAACATTGCATATTGTTTAGTACATCATTTTGAACATCTTTCGTTTTATAGTGCATTTCAAAATATTTTTCCTTTCTAAGATATGGGTGATCAAAATGTTGGATTTTTGACCACTAAAAACCCCTAATTTCGTAGCACATGATAAACTCATTATATTGATTGGATACCTAACTGTAAGACAAACATATTTGCTTCTATAACCTTTCACAAAATATCACTCAGTAAAGGGCTACATGTATAAATAAAAGACTTTAGAGCCCTCTGGTCCCCTAATTTAAGAGGCCAGCCCATTTTTCTTGATATCAAAAGAAAGGTCATTTATCTCTGAACACATTTTGTTCAACAAATGTTTAGAAATTCGTTACCGTTCTTGAATATATGGGAAAAAACATTTTAGGGGCTGACCCCTTATCTCCTTATAGGGGCCGTTTAACGAAATTTTGAAGGTTGCATATTGTTAAGTGCATCATTTTGAGCAACTTTCCTTCTATACTGCTTTTCAAAATATTTTTTCTTTCTAAGATATGGGTGATCAAAATTTTGGACTTTTGGCCCCTAAAAACCCCTAATTACATATGACATGATAAAATCATAACATTGCTTGGATAAATAACTGTAAGATAAACATATTTGCTTCTATAACCTTTCACAAAATAACTCTCAGTAAAGTGCTACAGATAAAATACTTTAGAGCCGTCTGGTCCCCTAATTTAAGGGGCCAGCCCCTTTTTCTTGATATCAATCTCAAGGTCCTTTAATTCTAAACACATTTTGTTCAACAAGTGTTTAGAAATTCGTTACCGTTCTTGAGTAATATGGAAAAAATATTTTAGGGGACAACCCCTTATCTCCTTATAGGGGCCGTTTAACGAAATTTTAAAGGTTGCATTTTGTTAAGTACATCATTTTGAGCAACTTTCCTTCTATACTGCATTTCAAAATATTTTTCCTTTCTGAGGTATGGGTGATCAAAATTTTGGACTTTTGACCCCTAAAAACCCCTAATTACGTAATGCATGATAAAATCATTACATTGCTTGGATACATAACTGTAAGATAAACATATCTGCTTCTATAACCTTTTACAAAATATCTCTCAGTAAAGGGCTACAGATAAAAGACTTTAGAGCCCTTTGGTCCCCTAATTTGAGGGGCCAGCCCCTTTTTCTTGATATCGAATGAAAGCTCTTGTAAATATAAACTTTTTTTACATTACATGTCTTAACAAAATATTTTTCAGAAAAGAGATTAACAATGAAAACCAGAAAAATTTATGACGTTTTTTAAGTCTCAATTTTCGGGACCAGGCGAGCTTTAACGCTTTTTGAGCATGACAATTATGAATGCCAAATGACACATCTACAATCTCTTGTCTACAATCCTTGAAAGTTTGAACTCAATATCTTTTACCGTTTAGGAGTAGATCCTTGGACAAGCCAACCCTCTGAAAATCGCTAAAACGTCATTATCTCAAGAACGGAAATGACGTCATCAAAATAAAAAAATGTATATTAAGTTAAGATCAATATCTAGCAGATCTGAAATTTTCATGAAAATCGGCCGAGCCATTTCCGAGAAATCGCCTGCACAAATTTTGTAAGAAAAAAAAAGAAAAATAATAATAATAGGGAAAAAGAAACCGTACGAAAACAATAAGGTCTTCCGTTGGAAACGGAAGACCCTAATAATAGGGAAAAAGAAACCGAACGAAAACAATAAGGTCTTCCGTTGGAAAACGGAAGACCTTAATAAGAAGAAGAAGAATAAGAAAGTCGACAAAAACAATATGTCTCCCCTTTGAAAGGGGAGACATAATAATTCTCAATTTTCTCCCCTTTAACGAGGGCGTGGCCCTTCATTTGAACAAACTTGAATCCCCTTCACCAAGTGATGCTTTGTGCTAAATTTGGTTGAAATCTGCCCAGTGGTTCTGGAGAAGAAGAAGAAAATGTGAAAAGTTTACAACAACAATGCCGCCGACAACGCCGACGACAGACAGCGGACAAATTTTGATCAGAAAAGCTCACTTCAGCTTTCAGCTCAGGTGAGCTAAAAGTAATAATAACTCTATTTACTGCTGTTTACATTGCTGTGAAATACATAACTTATTGATGTGAAAGAAATTGATTACATAAAAATTGTGGTAAATGGCAGAATATGTAATAACATGAATGCCTAATAGTCAGAATATTTAGCAAACAAATTGATGTCCATCTTTTACCTGTTTTGCAGTGTATAGTTTAGCTAGGGGAGTAAGTAGTCTCAACAGAAGAGATCACTGGCTATTCCTGTATCCTCCCTCCCCAGCAACCTAGCCACATCTAGCACCAGGATCGTGGCAGCCCGAACTTCTACCTCCATGAGCGCCAGCGTCTGCACATGGAGGGGATAGTTCTTTAGGTAATCTCCAAACGCCTTTCTCCTGGTTGAGTAATCTCGAGCCATACTAAGAATTCTGAAACAAATATCTAGTTTATTAGTCTTGACCAATACAAGTCTTAAATGAATAAGTACAGCTCTAAATGGGGATTTATGCTCGCTTTCATCACAGGATTAAGTCATCTTTCCTGCTCTTATCCAATGAAACAATGTATATGCATCACCCACGCCAATAAAACCAAGTAAATATAAACATTAATTCTATATTGTACACATAAAGCTATCAAAATGCAATTTCCAATTCATGTATTATTTTAAATAACTTGAGTCAAGCTACTTGACTACAACACATGTAAATTGACATCCAATTTATTCTGACTGATAACATTAATTAAGAATGTTGTTTATTGCTAGCGCTCTCGAGCGCTAGCAACTATCTTAGTCTATACCTCTGAAATACGCATGCTCGAGTTCACGGTCGGGCATTCTGGGAAAACTACTATAGATAGACTACGATGACAATTTCGTTTTTCATTAAAAAAAAAAAAGAAGAAGATATCATCCGAATTTAATTCATTGTCTAACCTACACATAAAAGTACAAGAATCTTAGGTCATGGATACAAGGATTGTAGACATCACCCGGTAAAACATATATAACTTCCTCCGAAATGTTTTGGGAAAACCCGGTGAAACATAGCTATACACCAACTTCCTACCAAAAGTTTAGAAAAAAAAGTTTAGCGTGTTGGAAAGTCAAGAATGAAGCGATTGATACAATGCAGTACCACACTGATGTAATTTCTTATTTTTTCCTTTGTTGACGGAAAAGCCCGATTGTTATAAACAAGAAACGACATTTAAGCGGGAAAATTTTACGTCGAAGCCAAAAAAGATAATTTCTCTTTGGTCAATCCAAACAGAGAGGCGACATTTACGCGCGAAAAATTTACGCCGAATCACAAGCGATAGCTAACAATATGGCGGAGACGGACCAAACAGATTCTGGTATGTAATATTTTTCTCTTGATGATACTCCGTCATATATATATATATATATATATATATATATATATATATATATATAGGTCCATAACTATTTTATCTGCAAAGAAAATTGATATAAATATAAATATGGGTCTAATTTTGAGGGGTAAAATTCATCAAGGATATTCCTATTTCTTCGGGGAATTAGCCGGTAGACAGTGTACTGCCATTGCTTTTCTGGCCCTTTGTTTGGCGACGAGCAAATTGGGTAGTCTTTGGACAACTGATGATATTGATAATATAATATATAGAGGGAACGATGAATATGTAAACACTATTCGTAATCGCCTATGTCTAGCACACCCAAGAAACTTGCAGCATAACGAACTTCCACAATCTATATCAAATTTTCTGAATTCTAATATAGACTATATAATTGCACCACATCAAAACTTTTCTGGTGTTGTGGGTAGACAGAGTAACCCATGTGCAGGTAGTCATCATTTGCAAACGGCTTTGTTAATGGGATTTTCTGGATCTAATTATCTGTTAGCGACATTTGCTGATTATACAACAACTGCTTTATTTTATGATGAAGTGTCAAATTCTTATTATTTATTTGATTCGCATGCTTGTAATGAAAGTGGACAAACAGATGCTAATGGCTGTGCAATTCTCTTGGAATTCTCTACTGTTCTGCAAATCTTGCAACATTTACAAGAGAGACATTTAAATGAAGTGTTTGAAGTAAAAGCATTCAGTTTTACCCAAACAGTTATAGCTGATTCATCACAATTATCAGATTTGACAGAATGTTTACAAGATGTGCCATGCCCTTTGCCGAGTAATGGGGATTCTAACACACCAACATCTATGAATACTTCTGACTTAAATATTGAAGATCATTTTTGTAACAATTCATATGTTCAGCAAACTTCTGACACATTCTACAACCTGAATCACACTTACTCAAGCTCAACACAAAAGATGCACGATTCCAACACACAGTCATCTGTGAATGCATCCAATTTCAACTGTACAATTCAAGATTATTTTTGTAACCATTCAAATTTTCAGCAAACTTCTGACACATTTTACAACCTTAATCACACTTACTCAAGCTCAACACAAAAGATGCACGATTCCAACACACAGTTATGTGTGAATGCATCCAACTTCAGCTCTACTTTTGAAGACCATTCATGTAATCATTATGATTTTCAGAGATATTCAAACAAGCATTGTAACCTTATCCACACT